>NC_081333.1:0-26870 GCF_022539665.2 Daphnia carinata | reverse complement strand
TAGAATCAATTTCATGATCTACATTCAAACAGTATCAAATATACATGTATTCAATGTGAATATAGTGTTATAGAATCAGTTTAATGATCTACATTCCAACAGTATCAAATATACGTGTATTCAATGTGAATATAGTGTGATAGAATCAGTTTCAATATCTACATTCAAACAGCATCAAATATACGTGTATTCAATGTGAATATAGTGTTATAGAATGAGTTTCAATATCTACATTCAAACAGCATCAAATATACGTGTATTCAATGTGAATATAGTGTTATAGAATCAGTTTCATATCTACATTCAAACAGCATCAAATATACGTGTATTCAATGTGAATATAGTGTTATATAATCAGTTTCATGATCTACATTCAAACAGCATCAAATATACGTGTATTCATTGTGAATATAGTGTGATACAATCAGTTTCATATCTACATTCAAACAGCATCAAATATACGTGTATTCAATGTGAATATAGTGTTATAGAATCAGTTTCATGATCTACATTCAAACAGCATCAAATATACGTGTATTCAATGTGAATATAGTGTTATAGAATCAGTTTCAATATCTACATTCAAACAGCATCAAATATACGTGTATTCAATGTGAATATAGTGTAATAGAATCAGTTTCATGATCTACATTCAAACAGCATCAAATATACGTGTATTCAATGTGAATATAGTGTGATAGAATCAGTTTCAATATCTACATTCAAACAGCATCAAATATACGTGTATTCAATGTGAATATAGTGTTATAGAATCAGTTTCATATCTACATTCAAACAGCATCAAATATACGTGTATTCAATGTGAATATAGTGTTATAGAATCAGTTTCATGATCTACATTCAAACAGCATCAAATATACGTGTATTCAATGTGAATATAGTGTGATAGAATGAGTTTCAATATCTACATTCAAACAGCATCAAATATACGTGTATTCAATGTGAATATAGTGTTATAGAATGTGTTTCACATATCTACATTCAAACAGCATCAAATATACGTGTATTCAATGTGAATATAGTGTATGATACAATGAGTTTCATATCTACATTCAAACAGCATCAAATATACGTGTATTCAATGTGAATATAGTGTTATAGAATCAGTTTCAATATCTACATTCAACAGCATCAAATATACGTGTATTCAATGTGAATATAGTGTGATAGAATGAGTTTCAATATCTACATTCAAACAGCATCAAATATACGTGTATTCAATGTGAATATAGTGTTATAGAATCAGTTTCATGATCTACATTCAAACAGCATCAAATATACGTGTATTCAATGTGAATATAGTGTTATAGAATCAGTTTCATGATCTACATTCAAACAGCATCAAATATACGTGTATTCAATGTGAATATAGTGTTATAGAATCAGTTTCAATATCTACATTCAAACAGCATCAAATATACGTGTATTCAATGTGAATATAGTGTTATAGAATCAGTTTCAATATCTACATTCAAACAGCATCAAATATACGTGTATTCAATGTGAATATAGTGATATGGAATAAGTTTCAATATCTACATTCAAACAGCATAAAATATACGTGTATTCAATGTGAATATAGTGTTATAGAATCAGTTTCATGATCTACATTCAAACAGCATCAAATATACGGTATTCAATGTGAATATAGTGTTATAGAATCAGTTTCAATATCTACATTCAAACAGCATCAAATATCGTGTATTCAATGTGAATATAGTGTTATAATCAGTTTCAATATCTACATTCAAACAGCATCAAATATACGTGTATTCAATGTGAATATAGTGTTATAGAATCAGTTTCATGATCTACATTCAAACAGCATCAAATATACGTGTATTCAATGTGAATATAGTGTTATAGAATCAGTTTCAATATCTACATTCAAACAGCATCAAATATACGTGTATTCAATGTGAATATAGTGTTATAGAATCAGTTTCATGATCTACATTCAAACAGCATCAAATATACGTGTATTCAATGTGAATATAGTGTTATAGAATCAGTTTCAATATCTACATTCAAACAGCATCAAATATACGTGTATTCAATGTGAATATAGTGTTATAGAATCAGTTTCATGATCTACATTCAAACAACATCAAATATAAGTGTATTCATTGTGAATATAGTGTGATACAATAAGTTTCAATATCTACATTCAAACAGCATCAAATATACGTGTATTCAATGTGAATATAGTGTGATAGAATCAGTTTCATATCTACATTCAAACAGCATCAAATATACGTGTATTCAATGTGAATATAGTGTTATAGAATCAGTTTCAATATCTACATTCAAACAGCATCAAATATACGTGTATTCATTGTGAATATAGTGTAATACAATAAGTTTCAATATCTACATTCAAACAGCATCAAATATACGTGTATTCAATGTGAATATAGTGTTATAGAATCAGTTTCATGATCTACATTCAAACAGCATCAAATATACGTGTAAGCATCAAATATACGTGTATTCAATGTGAATATAGTGTTATAGAATCAGTTTCATGATCTACATTCAAACAGCATCAAATATACGTGGATTCATTGTGAATATAGTGTGATACAATCAGTTTCAATATCTACATTCAAACAGCATCAAATATACGTGTATTCAATGTGAATATAGTGTTATAGAATCAGTTTCATATCTACATTCAAACAGCATCAAATATACGTGTATTCAATGTGAATATAGTGTTGATACAATCAGTTTCAATATCTACATTCAAACAGCATCAAATATACGTGTATTCAATGTGAATATAGTGTTATAGAATCAGTTTCATATCTACATTCAAACAGCATCAAATATACGTGTATTCAATGTGAATATAGTGTTATAGAATCAGTTTCATGATCTACATTCAAACAGCATCAAATATACGTGTATTCAATGTGAATATAGTGATATAGAATCAGTTTCATGATCTACATTCAAACAGCATCAAATATACGTGTATTCAATGTGAATATAGTGTACATTCAAACATCAAATATACGTGTATTCAATGTGAATATAGTGTTATAGAATCAGTTTCATATCTACATTCAAACAGCATCAAATATACGTGTATTCAATGTGAATATAGTGTTATAGAATCAGTTTCATATCTACATTCAAACAGCATCAAATATACGTGTATTCAATGTGAATATAGTGTTATAGAATCAGTTTCATATCTACATTCAAACAGCATCAAATATACGTGTATTCAATGTGAATATAGTGTTATAGAATCAGTTTCATATCTACATTCAAACAGCATCAAATATACGTGTATTCAATGTGAATATAGTGTTATAGAATCAGTTTCATGATCTACATTCAAACAGCATCAAATATACGTGTATTCAATGTGAATATAGTGTTATAGAATCAGTTTCAATATCTACATTCAAACAGCATCAAATATACGTGTATTCAATGTGAATATAGTGTTATAGAATCAGTTTCATATCTACATTCAAACAGCATCAAATATACGTGTATTCAATGTGAATATAGTGTTATAGAATCAGTTTCATATCTACATTCAAACAGCATCAAATATACGTGTATTCAATGTGAATATAGTGTTATAGAATCAGTTTCATATCTACATTCAAACAGCATCAAATATACGTGTATTCAATGTGAATATAGTGTTATAGAATCAGTTTCATGATCTACATTCAAACAGCATCAAATATACGTGTATTCAATGTGAATATAGTGTTATAGAATCAGTTTCATATCTACATTCAAACAGCATCAAATATACGTGTATTCAATGTGAATATAGTGTTATAGAATCAGTTTCAATATCTACATTCAAACAGCATCAAATATACGTGTATTCAATGTGAATATAGTGTTATAGAATCAGTTTCATATCTACATTCAAACAGCATCAAATATACGTGTATTCAATGTGAATATAGTGTTATAGAATCAGTTTCATATCTACATTCAAACAGCATCAAATATACGTGTATTCAATGTGAATATAGTGTTATAGAATCAGTTTCATATCTACATTCAAACAGCATCAAATATACGTGTATTCAATGTGAATATAGTGTTATAGAATCAGTTTCATATCTACATTCAAACAGCATCAAATATACGTGTATTCAATGTGAATATAGTGTTATAGAATCAGTTTCATATCTACATTCAAACAGCATCAAATATACGTGTATTCAATGTGAATATAGTGTTATAGAATCAGTTTCATGATCTACATTCAAACAGCATCAAATATACGTGTATTCAATGTGAATATAGTGTTATAGAATCAGTTTCATATCTACATTCAAACAGCATCAAATATACGTGTATTCAATGTGAATATAGTGTTATAGAATCAGTTTCATATCTACATTCAAACAGCATCAAATATACGTGTATTCAATGTGAATATAGTGTTATAGAATCAGTTTCATATCTACATTCAAACAGCATCAAATACATTCAAACAGCGTCAAATATACGTGTATTCATTGTGAATATAGTGTGATACAATAATTTACCATATCTACATTGAAACAGCATCAAATATACGTGTATTCAATGTGAATATAGTGTTATAGAATCAGTTTCATGATCTACATTCAAACAGCATCAAATATACGTGTATTCAATGTGAATATAGTGTTATAGAATCAGTTTCATGATCTACATTCAAACAGCATCAAATATACGTGTATTCAATGTGAATATAGTGTTATAGAATCAGTTTCATATCTACATTCAAACAGCATCAAATATACGTGTAATTCAAACAGCATCAAATATACGTGTATTCAATGTGAATATAGTGTTATAGAATCAGTTTCATGATCTACATTCAAACAGCATCAAATATACGTGTATTCAATGTGAATATAGTGTTATACAATAAGTTTCATATCTACATTCAAACAGCATCAAATATACGTGTATTCAATGTGAATATAGTGTTATAGAATCAGTTTCAATGATCTACATTCAAACAGCATCAAATATACGTGTATTCAATGTGAATATAGTGTTATAGAATCAGTTTCATATCTACATTCAAACAGCATCAAATATACGTGTATTCAATGTGAATATAGTGTTATAGAATCAGTTTCATGATCTACATTCAAACAGCATCAAATATACGTGTAATCAATGTGAATATAGTGTTATAGAATCAGTTTCATATCTACATTCAAACAGCATCAAATATACGTGTATTCAATGTGAATATAGTGTTATAGAATCAGTTTCATATCTACATTCAAACAGCATCAAATATACGTGTATTCAATGTGAATATAGTGTTATAGAATCAGTTTCATGATCTACATTCAAACAGCATCAAATATACGTGTATTCATTGTGAATATAGTGTGATACAATAAGTTACCATATCTACATTCAAACAGCATCAAATATACGTGTATTCAATGTGAATATAGTGTTATAGAATCAGTTTCATATCTACATTCAAACAGCATCAAATATACGTGTATTCAATGTGAATATAGTGTTATAGAATCAGTTTCATGATCTACATTCAAACAGCATCAAATATACGTGTATTCAATGTGAATATAGTGTGATAGAATAAGTTTCCATATCTACATTCAAACAGCATCAAATATACGTGTATTCAATGTGAATATAGTGTTATAGAATCAGTTTCATGAGTTTCATATCTACATTCAAACAGCATCAAATATACGTGTATTCAATGTGAATATAGTGTTATAGAATCAGTTTCATATCTACATTCAAACAGCATCAAATATACGTGTATTCAATGTGAATATAGTGTTATAGAATCAGTTTCATGATCTACATTCAAACAGCATCAAATATACGTGTATTCAATGTGAATATAGTGTTATAGAATCAGTTTCATATCTACATTCAAACAGCATCAAATATACGTGTATTCAATGTGAATATAGTGTTATAGAATCAGTTTCATGATCTACATTCAAACAGCATCAAATATACGTGTATTCAATGTGAATATAGTGTTATAGAATCAGTTTCATATCTACATTCAAACAGCATCAAATATACGTGTATTCAATGTGAATATAGTGTTATAGAATCAGTTTCATATCTACATTCAAACAGCATCAAATATACGTGTATTCAATGTGAATATAGTGTTATAGAATCAGTTTCATATCTACATTCAACTACATTCAAACAGCATCAAATATACGTGTATTCAATGTGAATATAGTGTTATAGAATCAGTTTCATGATCTACATTCAAACAGCATCAAATATACGTGTATTCATTGTGAATATAGTGTGATACAATAAGTTACCATATCTACATTCAAACAGCATCAAATATACGTGTATTCAATGTGAATATAGTGTTATAGAATCAGTTTCATATCTACATTCAAACAGCATCAAATATACGTGTATTCAATGTGAATATAGTGTTATAGAATCAGTTTCATATCTACATTCAAACAGCATCAAATATACGTGTATTCAATGTGAATATAGTGTTATAGAATCAGTTTCATATCTACATTCAAACAGCATCAAATATACGTGTATTCAATGTGAATATAGTGTTATAGAATCAGTTTCATATCTACATTCAAACAGCATCAAATATACGTGTATTCAATGTGAATATAGTGTTATAGAATCAGTTTCAATATCTACAAAACAGCATCAAATATACGTGTATTCAATGTGAATATAGTGTTATAGAATCAGTTTCATATCTACATTCAAACAGCATCAAATATACGTGTATTCAATGTGAATATAGTGTTATAGAATCAGTTTCATATCTACATTCAAACAGCATCAAATATACGTGTATTCAATGTGAATATAGTGTTATAGAATCAGTTTCAATATCTACATTCAAACAGCATCAAATATACGTGTATTCAATGTGAATATAGTGTTATAGAATCAGTTTCATGATCTACATTCAAACAGCATCAAATATACGTGTATTCAATGTGAATATAGTGTTATAGAATCAGTTTCATATCTACATTCAAACAGCATCAAATATACGTGTATTCAATGTGAATATAGTGTTATAGAATCAGTTTCATATCTACATTCAAACAGCATCAAATATACGTGTATTCAATGTGAATATAGTGTTATAGAATCAGTTTCAATATCTACATTCAAACAGCATCAAATACGTGTATTCAATGTGAATATAGTGTTATAGAATCAGTTTCAATATCTACATTCAAACAGCATCAAATATACGTGTATTCAATGTGAATATAGTGTGATAGAATCAGTTTCAATATCTACATTCAAACAGCATCAAATATACGTGTATTCAATGTGAATATAGTGTTATAGAATCAGTTTCAATATCTACATTCAAACAGCATCAAATATACGTGTATTCAATGTGAATATAGTGTTATAGAATCAGTTTCATATCTACATTCAAACAGCATCAAATATACGTGTATTCAATGTGAATATAGTGTTATAGAATCAGTTTCAATATCTACATTCAAACAGCATCAAATATACGTGTATTCAATGTGAATATAGTGTTATAGAATCAGTTTCATATCTACATTCAAACAGCATCAAATATACGTGTATTCAATGTGAATATAGTGTTATAGAATCAGTTTCATATCTACATTCAAACAGCATCAAATATACGTGTATCAATGTGAATATAGTGTGATATAGAATCAGTTTCAATATCTACATTCAAACAGCATCAAATATACGTGTATTCAATGTGAATATAGTGTTATAGAATCAGTTTCAATATCTACATTCAAACAGCATCAAATATACGTGTATTCAATGTGAATATAGTGTTATAGAATCAGTTTCAATATCTACATTCAAACAGCATCAAATATACGTGTATTCAATGTGAATATAGTGTTATAGAATCAGTTTCAATATCTACATTCAAACAGCATCAAATATACGTGTATTCAATGTGAATATAGTGTTATAGAATCAGTTTCAATATCTACATTCAAACAGCATCAAATATACGTGTATTCAATGTGAATATAGTGTTATAGAATCAGTTTCAATATCTACATTCAAACAGCATCAAATATACGTGTATTCAATGTGAATATAGTGTTATAGAATCAGTTTCAATATCTACATTCAAACAGCATCAAATATACGTGTATTCAATGTGAATATAGTGTTATACAATCAGTTTCAATATCTACATTCAAACAGCATCAAATATACGTGTATTCAATGTGAATATAGTGTTATAGAATCAGTTTCATGATCTACATTCAAACAGCATCAAATATACGTGTATTCAATGTGAATATAGTGTTATAGAATCAGTTTCAATATCTACATTCAAACAGCATCAAATATACGTGTATTCAATGTGAATATAGTGTTATAGAATCAGTTTCAATATCTACATTCAAACAGCATCAAATATACGTGTATTCAATGTGAATATAGTGTTATAGAATCAGTTTCAATATCTACATTCAAACAGCATCAAATATACGTGTATTCAATGTGAATATAGTGTTATAGAATCAGTTTCAATATCTACATTCAAACAGCATCAAATATACGTGTATTCAATGTGAATATAGTGTTATAGAATCAGTTTCAATATCTACATTCAAACAGCATCAAATATACGTGTATTCAAGTGAATATAGTGTAGTCAATATCTACATTCAAACAGCATCAAATATACGTGTATTCAATGTGAATATAGTGTGATACAATCAGTTTCAATATCTACATTCAAACAGCATCAAATATACGTGTATTCAATGTGAATATAGTGTGATACAATGAGTTTCAATATCTACATTCAAACAGCATCAAATATACGTGTATTCAATGTGAATATAGTGTTATAGAATCAGTTTCATATCTACATTCAAACAGCATCAAATATACGTGTATTCAATGTGAATATAGTGTGATACAATCAGTTTCAATATCTACATTCAAACAGCATCAAATATACGTGTATTCAATGTGAATATAGTGTGATACAATGAGTTTCAATATCTACATTCAAACAGCATCAAATATACGTGTATTCAATGTGAATATAGTGTGATACAGTGAGTTTCAATATCTACATTCAAACAGCATCAAATATACGTGTATTCAATGTGAATATAGTGTTATAGAATCAGTTTCATGATCTACATTCAAACAGCATCAAATATACGTGTATTCAATGTGAATATAGTGTGATACAGTGAGTTTCAATATCTACATTCAAACAGCATCAAATATACGTGTATTCAATGTGAATATAGTGTTATAGAATCAGTTTCAATATCTACATTCAAACAGCATCAAATATACGTGTATTCAATGTGAATATAGTGTTATAGAATCAGTTTCAATATCTACATTCAAACAGCATCAAATATACGTGTATTCAATGTGAATATAGTGTTATAGAATCAGTTTCATGATCTACATTCAAACAGCATCAAATATACGTGTATTCAATGTGAATATAGTGTTATAGAATCAGTTTCATGATCTATATTCAAACAGCATCAAATATACGTGTATTCAATGTGAATATAGTGTTATAGAAGCAGTTTCATTATCTACATTCAAACAGCATCAAATATACGTGTATTCAATGTGAATATAGTGTGATACAGTGAGTTTCAATATCTACATTCAAACAGCATCAAATATACGTGTATTCAATGTGAATATAGTGATATAGAATCAGTTTCATGATCTACATTCAAACAGCATCAAATATACGTGTATTCAATGTGAATATAGTGTTATAGAATCAATTTCATGATCTACATTCAAACAGCATCAAATATACGTGTATTCAAAGTGAATATAGTGTGATACAGTGAGTTTCAATATCTACATTCAAACAGCATCAAATATACGTGTATTCAATGTGAATATAGTGTGATACAGTGAGTTTCAATATCTACATTCAAACAGCATCAAATATACGTGTATTCAATGTGAATATAGTGTGATACAGTGAGTTTCAATATCTACATTCAAACATTATCAAATATACGTGTATTTAATGTGAATATAGTGTTATAGAATCAGTTTCATGATCTACATTCAAACAGCATCAAATATACGTGTATTCAATGTGAATATAGTGTGATACAGTGAGTTTCAATATCTACATTCAAACAGCATCAAATATACGTGTATTCAATGTGAATATAGTGTGATACAGTGAGTTTCAATATCTACATTCAAACAGCATCAAATATACGTGTATTTAATGTGAATATAGTGTTATAGAATCAGTTTCATGATCTACATTCAAACAGCATCAAATATACGTGTATTCAATGTGAATATAGTGTTATAGAATCAGTTTATGATCTACATTCAAACAGCATCAAATATACGTGTATTCAATGAGAATATAGTGTTATAGAATCAGTTTCATTATCTACATTCAAACAGCATCAAATATACGTGTATTCAATGTGAATATAGTGTGATACAGTGAGTTTCAATATCTACATTCAAACAGAATCAAATATACGTGTATTCAATGTGAATATAGTGTGATACAGTGATTTTCAATATCTACATTCAAACAGCATCAAATATACGTGTATTCAATGTGAATATAGTGTGATACAGTGAGTTTTAATATCTACATTCAAACAGCATCAAATATACGTGTATTCAATGTGAATATAGTGTGATACAGTTGTTAGATACACAAGGATATGAGAGCGAGGCTTCTGTATTCTTTGCACAGGTACATGAAATATCTAACAATCTCATATCTGCATCAATGTACATACAATATGAAGTATTTGATATTTACCATGTGAGTATTGAGAAAGTGAACTCAGCGTTAGTTCTAGAGAAATAAATCACTTGAGAGATAAAGGGGCAGCCGTCAGACAGAGCGTGATGACGGCGCAGCAGACGATGATTAAGTAGACAGGGGAGGTGTTTAACAGCATCCATGAAGGCTGTGTAGAGAACGGCAGCTTCTCTATTGCATTCAGTGCCATCTGGTGGGCGATGCGTTGTGACGTGGCTGATATTCTTAACACTCCCTCTCAGACATGTAAGAATGGAAGAGAACACAAGAACACAAACTCAAAGTTGAAAAAGACAACAGAGAAGAAAGAAATAATGCAAATAATAGTGAGGTGAGTAGATCTTCTTCTTGATTCTTTGAATTGAATTGATACTGCTTCAGTGATGGTGATAGCATATATAGTTGTACTTCTGTTATATGGATTCTACCACCATCTAAAATAATAAAAAAGAAATTAGTTTAGTTTTGGTGGGACAGGTACAATTCCCATTAATTCCCGTAGTGCCGAAAAACGGGGATTAGGTAGATTCTTAGTCAAGGGATCCGCAAGCTGATCGTTTGTGGATATATACGAGATGTTAATGTCGCCGGTTTCTTGTCGATCGCGAATGAAGTAATATTTTACATCAATGTGTTTGGTCCTTTGGTGGAAAACCGGATTTTTGATGAGTTGGATGGCTGACTGATTGTCACACATTAAGGGGATAGTTTCAATCCATCCAGGTGATATGTCTTCCATCAGGCGTTTGAGCCAGACTGCTTCCTTCGTGGCCTCACAGGCAGCTACAAATTCAGATTCCGTGGAGGACAATGCAACGCAAGATTGGCGACGGCTAGTCCATGCTACTGGTCCGCCGTTAAGAAGAAAAATAAATGCCGTGGTTGATCTTCGGCTTGCCGTATCCCCAGCGAAATCCGAATCAGTGTATCCAATTAAGCGGTCGTTTGTCGGGCCGAAGCGAATTCCATGTTCCTGTGTACCTTTGAGATATGCAAATATTCTCCGAACTGCTGCCCAGTGATGTTGTTGTGGGTTTTCTGAAAATTGTGCCACTTGGCCAACAGCAAATGAGATGTCTGGGCGAGATACTATCGCCAGGTAAATTAGACTCCCGACCGCTTCCCTGTATGGCACGTTGCTTAGAAACTCCTCTCCAACATTTTGAGTCAGGTGGTATCCGGGTTGTGCTGGAATATTTTTAGGATGGCAGTCTGTCATGTGGAAACGATTAAGGATTTTTTTAATGTAATCTGGTTGTGAAATGAATAAGGTTTTGTCTTTTCGGCTTCGATTGATGGACATACCGACAAAGTAGTTAGCGGGAGTGCACCGCATTTCAAAAATCTTGCTTAGGTAATCAATTATTTCAGTTACCAGATTTCGATTGTTGCTGATGACAAGACCATCGTCAACCCAGATGACAACAAAGAGGATTTCATTGTTGTTGCGGCGAGAGTAAAGGCATGGGTCTGCGTTACTAGATTGTAAGCCAAATTTCTTCAAAAATCTATCAAAGTGACGATTCCATATTCTTGAGGCCTGTTTAAGACCGTACAGGCATTTCTGTAGCCGACAAACATAGTTTTCCTGACCGGGGGAAATATATCCTTCGGGTTGTTGAAGATAAATTTCTTCGTCCAGTTCCCCATATAGAAACGCCGTCTTGACATCAAGCTGCGACATATCTAAATCAAGACTGGCGACAAGAGATAAAATTATTCGAAGTGTATCATGTTTTACAACTGGCGAGAATGTTTCTTCAAAGTCGATCCCGGGTCGTTGTGAGAACCCCTTGGCAACTAATCTTGCTTTGTAACGTGGAGGGGAGTCTACGGTGCCCGGTTTCACTTTAAACACCCAGCGTGATTTTATGGCTTTTCGATTCTGTGGGAGTGGAGAGAGATACCATGTCCCGTTGCGTATCAGCGAATCATACTCATCTTGGATAGCCACTTTCCACTGAAGTGCATCATCACATTCCATCGCATCAGAATAGGTAGTTGGCTCGTAAATTTCTGTGCGTTGAGTGACAGTTGACTGCAGAGATTTCCATTGGCGTTTTGGCTCACGCACTCGTAAAGGGTATGGGGAGCAGCGTATAGATGAGGGTACATCATTGTGGGTGTTGGTTTCGGTAAGTATTGTCTCTATGCTTGATGAAGAAGGGTCGGACTCGGCTTCCACTTGGTGTGAGGTGTGCTGTAGATTAGCTGCTGGACTGCCTGAGAGTTCCGGGGTAATAGATGATGATTCTGTTTCGTTCTTGGTTTCTTCTAAAACCTGGGGTATCATGATGACAGGGTTGATTTTCTCTTGGGCTGGTGTTGTAAGGTTGACCGGTCTTGAAAAAAGCTCATCGAAATTGTTAGTTTCTATTTGAGGAGAAAAACGAGATAAAGTGTTAGAGTTTTCATCAAAGATGACGTCCCGACTTATTTTAATTTTTCTACCGACTGGATCCCAAAATCGATATGCCTTTTGGGTGAGTGAGTATCCAACGAAGAAGCACTGGAAGCTTTTGGATTCTAATTTGCGTCTTTCTACTTTTGGAATGTGAATAAAGGCAAGCGATCCAAAGATACGTAGATGAGAGATGTTAGGTTTTTCCCCATGCCAAGCTTGGTAAGGTGTTGTTGAAGACGTACTATTGCTGACACGATTAAGAACATATACAGTACAGGCAATGGCTTCTCCCCACAGTTCCAATGGTAGATGTTTGGCGTGAATTAGAGAGCGCCCACCTTCCATGATCGTGCGGTTAGCTCTTTCCGAGACTCCATTTTGCTCCGGTGAATAGGGTGCTGAGGATTCCATCCTGATGGCTTTGTCTGATAGCCAGGTTTTGAATGAATGACTCATGAATTCGCCACCGTTATCCACTCTCAGTGTGTGTACGAGGCGTCCTGTTTCACTACGAAGAACGCTCACAAAGCTTTTGAAAGATTCGGCTACCTCGGACTTTTGTTTTAGGAAGTAAACGGCTCGCCACCCGCTGAAGTCATCGGTGAACAGCACAAAAAACTTTGCCCCTCCCGGTGTGGATATGTGCATGGGGCCACATACATCGGAATGGACCAGTTGTCCAACTTCATTTGCTCTGCTCCGTCCAACTGGGAATGGTGAACGCTGCATTTTACCAGAAATGCATCCTATGCACGGTTGAGTTGGAGGGGTGGTGTTTTTCGGTAGATGAAGACCGTCGACCAGTTGTTTTGTTGCCATATTAAAAATAGTTTTGTAGCTTACGTGCGCCAGCCTTTGATGCCATATGGTGATCGAGTTTGGTGACGGAGTTGCTAAACAGGCTGACTCCTTCAGGGGCTGATTATCTGATAGCTTTGGAACTATTGAGAGATGATAGAGGCTCTTCCCGATTCGTTCGCCTATCATCATGATGATGGCTAAATTTTTCTCAAAAGTTACTTTGGTTTCAACAAAGTGGACCGACAGACCTACGTCGGTAACTGCAGCAATAGAAATGAGATTGGTACCTAGACGTGGTACATAGAGGACTTTGGCAATGTTGATTACTCGTTGTGTGTCACCAGTCGTTACGATGAATTCAATATTTCCATATCCCCGTACAAGCAGACGGGAAGAGCCAATTCCATTAACAGTCCACGTGTCGGATAAGATTGGAGTGAAATTGCAGAAAAGGGAGCGTTGGTCGGTCATATGCTGTGTGCATCCTGAATCTGCAAACCAATCTTTAACACTTCGTTCAGTGAAACATGAAGAAGATAGATACGCCTCATCTTCGAGATGCTGTTCGTGGTGCTTTACTATTCCTTCTTCTTGGTTTGTAACGGCAGGGGTAGCAGTGAAGTTATTCTTGTTTCTTAATGCTTCTCGTTCGTCTCTGATTCTTTTTCGACAAATTTCAAGTGTGTGTCCAGCGATGTTGCAGCGACGATAAGTGCAGAATCTGTAAAGTTGTTGTCTGCTATGAGAACGGTTGCCCGAACTGCCACGCCTTCCACGTTCACGATCACGTGTTACATATGAGGAGTTGGGAACTTGTGAGTGAGATGGGAAGTGATGTGCGAAGAAAGCAGCATCTTGGGCGTCCGGACGACCGGTGCTCCATCGTTTGGCCATTTCTTCCTCTTTTAGTAGCCGAGATGTAAGTAAGGCCATTGTTCTATCTGTAAATGGGACGCTGTCCCAAGCCGTAATGAAACTCCGATAGCTGGGTGGCAACGTACAGATTATTTTGGTTATAATAGAAATACTATCGATTTCTGCTCCGATGTCTGTGAGTTGAGTGGCCATTGTTTCTATTTCTGTGATGTGTGCCATAATATCATGGTCGGGGTTGTAGCGGTATTCGAAAAATCTTGCTTGTAGGACGTAACGATTCTCGACAGCATTCCTGAGGTATTGAGCCGATAGACGAACCCACATCTCGTTGGCTGTGTTACAATTGATCAGAGATCTCTGTTGTTGGCTCTCAATAGTGGATATTAGATATCCACGGGCAAGTGTATCTTTGGTATGCCATTCTGATATAGCAGCAGCATTAGTAACAGTTCCATCTGATGTTGTCTACAAATCGATTGGAAACAATAAGATCATCTGTTGGAATGTGTAATTGTGTTACAATGTACCTCAACAGGGACGGTTTCCTCTCCAGTTACAACTTTGACCAGCTCGTGTTGTTGGAGTAGGATCCAGAGCCCAAGTTTCCATAGTGGGAAATTTTGCCCATTAAATTTGGCAATATGGTTGACATCTCGCATAGAATTCATCTTGAGTATAACTGGTTGAAGGTACTGGGCCCATAACCTGTTAGATACACAAGGATATGAGAGCGAGGCTTCTGTATTCTTTGCACAGGTACATGAAATATCTAACAATCTCATATCTGCATCAATGTACATACAATATGATGATATTTACCATGTGAGTATTGAGAAAGTGAACTCAGCGTTAGTTCTAGAGAAATAAATCACTTGAGAGATAAAGGGGCAGCCGTCAGACAGAGCGTGATGACGGCGCAGCAGACGATGATTAAGTAGACAGGGGAGGTGTTTAACAGCATCCATGAAGGCTGTGTAGAGAACGGCAGCTTCTCTATTGCATTCAGTGCCATCTGGTGGGCGATGCGTTGTGACGTGGCTGATATTCTTAACAACAGTGAGTTTCAATATCTACATTCAAACAGCATCAAATATACGTGTATTCAATGTGAATATAGTGTTATAGAATCAGTTTCATGATCTACATTCAAACAGCATCAAATATACGTGTATTCAATGTGAATATACTGTTATAGAATCAGTTTCATTATCTACATTTAAACAGCATCAAATATACGTGTATTCAATGTTAATATAGTGTGATACAGTGAGTTTCAATATCTACATTCAAACAGCATCAAATATACGTGTATTCAATGTGAATATAGTGTTATAGAATCAGTTTCAATATCTACATTCAAACAGCATCAAATATACGTGTATTCAATGTGAATATAGTGTTATAGAATCAGTTTCATATCTACATTCAAACAGCATCAAATATACGTGTATTCAATGTGAATATAGTGTGATACAGTGAGTTTCAATATCTACATTCAAACAGCATCAAATATACGTGTATTCAATGTGAATATAGTGTGATACAGTGAGTTTCAATATCTACATTCAAACAGCATCAAATATACGTGTATTCAATGTGAATATAGTGTGATACAGTGAGTTTCAATATCTACATTCAAACAGCATCAAATATACGTGTATTCAATGTGAATATAGTGTTATAGAATCAGTTTCATATCTACATTCAAACAGCATCAAATATACGTGTATTCAATGTGAATATAGTGTGATACAGTGAGTTTCAATATCTACATTCAAACAGCATCAAATATACGTGTATTCAATGTGAATATAGTGTGATAGAATGAGTTTCAATATCTACATTCAAACAGCATCAAATATACGTGTATTCAATGTGAATATAGTGTGATACAGTGAGTGTCAATATCTACATTCAAACAGCATCAAATATACGTGTATTCAATGTGAATATAGTGTGATACAGTGAGTTTCAATATCTACATTCAAACAGCATCAAATATACGTGTATTCAATGTGAATATAGTGTGATACAGTGAGTTTCAATATCTACATTCAAACAGCATCAAATATACGTGTATTCAATGTGAATATAGTGTGATACAGTGAGTGTCAATATCTACATTCAAACAGCATCAAATATACGTGTATTCAATGTGAATATAGTGTGATACAGTGAGTTTCAATATCTACATTCAAACAGCATCAAATATACGTGTATTCAATGTGAATATAGTGTGTGATACAGTGAGTTTCAATATCTACATTCAAACAGCATCAAATATACGTGTATTCAATGTGAATATAGTGTTATAGAATCAGTTTCAATATCTACATTCAAACAGCATCAAATATACGTGTATTCAATGTGAATATAGTGTGATACAGTGAGTTTCAATATCTACATTCAAACAGCATCAAATATACGTGTATTCAATGTGAATATAGTGTGATACAGTGAGTTTCAATATCTACATTCAAACAGCATCAAATATACGTGTATTCAATGTGAATATAGTGTGATACAGTGAGTTTCAATATCTACATTCAAACAGCATCAAATATACGTGTATTCAATGTGAATATAGTGTGATACAGTGAGTTTCAATATCTACATTCAAACAGCATCAAATATACGTGTATTCAATGTGAATATAGTGTGATACAGTGAGTTTCAATATCTACATTCAAACAGCATCAAATATACGTGTATTCAATGTGAATATAGTGTTATAGAATCAGTTTCAATATCTACATTCAAACAGCATCAAATATACGTGTATTCAATGTGAATATACTGTTATAGAATCAGTTTCATTATGTTCACTCTTACTGTATCAAAGATACGTTGTTTCTATGTGTATATAGTGTGATACAGTGAGTTTCAATATCTACATTCAAACAGCATCAAATATACGTGTATTCAATGTGAATATAGTGTTATAGAATCAGTTTCAATATCTACATTCAAACAGCATCAAATATACGTGTATTCAATGTGAATATAGTGTTATAGAATCAGTTTCAATATCTACATTCAAACAGCATCAAATATACGTGTATTCAATGTGAATATAGTGTTATAGAATCAGTTTCAATATCTACATTCAAACAGCATCAAATATACGTGTATTCAATGTGAATATAGTGTTATAGAATCAGTTTCAATATCTACATTCAAACAGCATCAAATATACGTGTATTCAATGTGAATATAGTGTGATACAGTGAGTTTCAATATCTACATTCAAACAGCATCAAATATACGTGTATTCAATGTGAATATAGTGTTATAGAATCAGTTTCAATATCTACATTCAAACAGCATCAAATATACGTGTATTCAATGTGAATATAGTGTGATACAGTGAGTTTCAATATCTACATTCAAACAGCATCAAATATACGTGTATTCAATGTGAATATAGTGTTATAGAATCAGTTTCAATATCTACATTCAAACAGCATCAAATATACGTGTATTCAATGTGAATATAGTGTGATACAGTGAGTTTCAATATCTACATTCAAACAGCATCAAATATACGTGTATTCAATGTGAATATAGTGTTATAGAATCAGTTTCAATATCTACATTCAAACAGCATCAAATATACGTGTATTCAATGTGAATATAGTGTTATAGAATCAGTTTCAATATCTACATTCAAACAGCATCAAATATACGTGTATTCAATGTGAATATAGTGTTATAGAATCAGTTTCAATATCTACATTCAAACAGCATCAAATATACGTGTATTCAATGTGAATATAGTGTGATACAGTGAGTTTCAATATCTACATTCAAACAGCATCAAATATACGTGTATTCAATGTGAATATAGTGTGATACAGTGAGTTTCAATATCTACATTCAAACAGCATCAAATATACGTGTATTCAATGTGAATATAGTGTTATAGAATCAGTTTCAATATCTACATTCAAACAGCATCAAATATACGTGTATTCAATGTGAATATAGTGTTGATACAGTGAGTTTCAATATCTACATTCAAACAGCATCAAATATACGTGTATTCAATGTGAATATAGTGTGATACAGTGAGTTTCAATATATACATTCAAACAGCATCAAATATACGTGTATTCAATGTGAATATAGTGTGATACAGTGAGTTTCAATATCTACATTCAAACAGCATCAAATATACGTGTATTCAATGTGAATATAGTGTTATAGAATCAGTTTCAATATCTACATTCAAACAGCATCAAATATACGTGTATTCAATGTGAATATAGTGTTATAGAATCAGTTTCAATATCTACATTCAAACAGCACAAATATACGTGTATTCAATGTGAATATAGTGTTATAGAATCAGTTTCAATATCTACATTCAAACAGCATCAAATATACGTGTATTCAATGTGAATATAGTGTGATACAGTGAGTTTCAATATCTACATTCAAACAGCATCAAATATACGTGTATTCAATGTGAATATAGTGTGATACAGTGAGTTTCAATATCTACATTCAAACAGCATCAAATATACGTGTATTCAATGTGAATATAGTGTGATACAGTGAGTTTCAATATCTACATTCAAACAGCATCAAATATACGTGTATTCAATGTGAATATAGTGTGATACAGTGAGTTTCAATATATACATTCAAACAGCATCAAATATACGTGTATTCAATGTGAATATAGTGTGATACAGTGAGTTTCAATATCTACATTCAAACAGCATCAAATATACGTGTATTCAATGTGAATATAGTGTGATACAGTGAGTGTCAATATCTACATTCAAACAGCATCAAATATACGTGTATTCAATGTGAATATAGTGTCATACAGTGAGTTTCAATATCTACATTCAAACAGCATCAAATATACGTGTATTCAATGTGAATATAGTGTTATAGAATCAGTTTCAATATCTACATTCAAACAGCATCAAATATACGTGTATTCAATGTGAATATAGTGTGATACAGTGAGTTTCAATATCTACATTCAAACAGCATCAAATATACGTGTATTCAATGTGAATATAGTGTGATACAGTGAGTTTCAATATCTACATTCAAACAGCATCAAATATACGTGTATTCAATGTGAATATAGTGTTATAGAATCAGTTTCATGATCTACATTCAAACAGCATCAAATATACGTGTATTCAATGTGAATATAGTGTGATACAGTGAGTTTCAATATCTACATTCAAACAGCATCAAATATACGTGTATTCAATGTGAATATAGTGTGATACAGTGAGTTTCAATATCTACATTCAAACAGCATCAAATATACGTGTATTCAATGTGAATATAGTGTGATACAGTGAGTTTCAATATCTACATTCAAACAGCATCAAATATACGTGTATTCAATGTGAATATAGTGTGATACAGTGAGTTTCAATATATACATTCAAACAGCATCAAATATACGTGTATTCAATGTGAATATAGTGTGATACAGTGAGTTTCAATATCTACATTCAAACAGCATCAAATATACGTGTATTCAATGTGAATATAGTGTTATAGAATCAGTTTCATGATCTACATTCAAACAGCATCAAATATACGTGCATTCATTGTGAATATAGTGTTATAGAATGAGTTTCATATCTACATTCAAACAGCATCAAATATACGTGTATTCAATGTGAATATAGTGTGATACAGTGAGTTTCAATATCTACATTCAAACAGCATCAAATATACGTGTATTCAATGTGAATATAGTGTGATACAGTGAGTTTCAATATCTACATTCAAACAGCATCAAATATACGTGTATTCAATGTGAATATAGTGTTATAGAATCAGTTTCATGATCTACATTCAAACAGCATCAAATATACGTGTATTCAATGTGAATATAGTGTGATACAGTGAGTGTCAATATCTACATTCAAACAGCATCAAATATACGTGTATTCAATGTGAATATAGTGTCATACAGTGAGTTTAAATATCTACATTCAAACAGCATCAAATATACGTGTATTCAATGTGAATATAGTGTTATAGAATCAGTTTCAATATCTACATTCAAACAGCATCAAATATACGTGTATTCAATGTGAATATAGTGTGATACAGTGAGTTTCAATATCTACATTCAAGCAGCATCAAATATACGTGTATTCAATGTGAATATAGTGTGATACAGTGAGTTTCAATATCTACATTCAAACAGCATCAAATATACGTGTATTCAATGTGAATATAGTGTTATAGAATCAGTTTCATGATCTAAATTCAAACAGTATCAAATATACGTGTATTCAATGTGAATATAGTGTGATACAGTGAGTTTCAATATCTACATTCAAACAGCATCAAATATACGTGTATTCAATGTGAATATAGTGTGATACAGTGAGTTTCAATATCTACATTCAAACAGCATCAAATATACGTGTATTCAATGTGAATATAGTGTGATACAGTGAGTTTCAATATTTACATTCAAACAGCATCAAATATACGTGTATTCAATGTGAATATAGTGTGATACAGTGAGTTTCAATATATACATTCAAACAGCATCAAATATAAGTGTATTCAATGTGAATATAGTGTGATACAGTGAGTTTCAATATCTACATTCAAACAGCATCAAATATACGTGTATTCAATGTGAATATAGTGTTATAGAATCAGTTTCATGATCTAAATTCAAACAGTATCAAATATACGTGTATTCAATGTGAATATAGTGTTATAGATTCAGTTTCATGATCTACATTCAAACAGCATCAAATATACGTTTATTCAATGTGAATATAGTGTTATAGAATCAGTTTCAATATCTGCATTCAAACAGCATCAAATATACGTGTATTCAATGTGATTATAGTGTTATAGAATCAGTTTCATGATCTACATTCAAACAGTATCAAATATACGTGTATTCAATGTGAATATAGTGTGGTACAGTGAGTTTCAATATCTACATTCAAACAGCATCAAATATACGTGTATTCAATGTGAATATAGTGTTATAGAATCAGTTTCATGATCTAAATTCAAACAGTATCAAATATACGTGTATTCAATGTGAATATAGTGTTATAGAAGCAGTTTCATGATCTACATTCAAACAGCATCAAATATACGTGTGTAAAGTTTCAAACCTTGTGTATTGCAGTGGATTGTCGTACAAGTCCGAATTACATGTTACAAAAATGCAGTATTTATACTACTAACACACATACAAAATGAAGGTAAAATGGGAGGGGACACGTTCACTTTCACTTGTGAAACGCTTGAGGGATGTTGAGGGTGTGGCCGTCTTCGGATAGCCTGTGGGCTCGTTACATTCTTTCCCCTCTTCGATGAGAAGAATTGGTCCTCCAATGTGTGTGTTTCCATCACCGACTATTGTTTTACGGATAATATAAAAAACTTGTTCCTTCACCTGAATTTTTAGCAGAAATTGTTCTCCTTCTTCTTTTTCCGTCACCAACTACAGCTGCTTCTATGAATACTAATGATGACTATGGTTGAATAACTCGTTCCACCTTTGTCTTGATTATTGTATGTTTGTGCTGTTATTATTTGCTACAGCCGTATGTCCACGGTTGTCTTTTATCTTTTTATCTGCTCCATGTAGAAGCAGTAATTCGATCATGTCCAGTCGTTTATATTTCACTGCTTCGTGTAAGGCAGTTGTGCCCGTTTCGTCTTGCTGGTTGACGTCAATTATTCTTTTTGTACAGATTTGTGTAGCCAAGTCTTCGAGTCCATATCTGGCGAGGTAATGCAAGATGGTTCTGCCCTTGCTGGTTGCTATTTTGATGTTTGTTGGTGTCGAAATTAGGCGTGCGCATTCCTCATGTTCGTGTGATATTGCTGTCATTAGCGGGGTTTCTCCGTCTTTATTGCGATTTGTGAACTCGCAGTTGTGGTGTTTTAGTATCCTTACCAGGAATAAGTCGTTATTTTCCGCTGCCATGTGTCCAATTGTGCTGCCTCGATACATTATCTCGGGGTTTGCCCCATAGGCAAGTAGAGCATCAGTTATGTCGTACCTTACTTTTTGTATACTGGTGTGGAGCAGGGTACGTCCTTCCTCGTATCTTTTATTAAGGAATATGGCCATTTTTTGTCGTGGCCAACATCCTAGCGATTCTAATCTTTTTTGGATGCATCTTCTTATAGTTGGTAGTGTAGCTTCCATCATTGATAGACAAAGTTTTCCGTCTTCCAAGTCAATAGTAGCCTGTCGGTGCAGTTGAATCTTCTCTGCTTGTTCTGTTGAAAGGGGTGCTATTGTCTTCATCCGACAGTTCTTGCATGTTTCTGTTTCCCTTTGTTGGTTATTCGGTCTGCTCCGTTTTTTGGGCGGTTCGCATTGGAGGTCGGTGTCACTAACATTTTCCAATTCGGTACCGTGGGGTGGGTCATATTGGAAACCGTTGTCACTGTTATTTTCCAATATAAATTCAGTACTGTAGGTACTATCCAGATCGGGTTCCATTTCACTATAGGCATTTACCTCCTCGGTGTCGTCGTCACTTGATTCACTGATGTCTTTCCTTTTTCTCTCTAGTTCGGAAAAATCGTTTTTCTCGGTTTTGATTCCGTCCCATTCTACATTTTTCACTATCTGCTTGTTCACATCTGCATTTTTAGCACTTTCCTTTTCTTTGTACTCCTGCTGGCTATTCTCACTTTCAGTATCACTAATGTATATTAATTCGTATTCTTTTTCTTCTTGTGGGATGATGGTTACGTCCATTGCGTTATCCTGAGTGATGTTGTTGTTTTCCATTTTTAGGGTAAAGGTTGACTTGTGATGACACTTTTCTTTGTAGAACTTTGTCTGAATTATGTCGTTGAAACACTGGGAAGAGGTTAGTTTTTTGAAAAGTCTTCTTTTGCAGAGTTTTTCATAAATTCTTGTTCCCCTCTTCTTAATTTCAAAACAGGTAGTTTCTTCTATTTTAATGTGTTCCGTCTTCTATTTCGCCGTGGGGCGAATTGATGAATATACCGTTACATTTTGAACTTTCTATTTTCCTTTTTAAGTCATTGTCTTTTCTTATAGGGGTTCTTGCGTCTCTTTTTCTTCGTGCGTTAGTTTCTGTCGTTCTTTGTTACACTACACTGCTTTTTCTCCGGTGATTTTGTTATTGATTTTTTTTTTTTTTTTTTTTTTTTTTTTTTTTTTGTTTGTTTTAGTCGAGGGAAAAAAAAAAAATGTTATTTGGGTTTGTAATTTTTGTTTTGTCAATCCCAAAGGTTTTCTATTTTGAATTTTTTATTTCATGTTAGTTTGGAATACAAAATTGTTATTCGGGTTTTGTCTCTACCTTTTGTTTTACTATAAAGTTACGAGTATGGGATATATTTTAAAAATCACCTAAGTGGTCGAAAAAAAAAAAAAATGCTGATAAGTGTGTTATTTTCTGGGAGCTAATTTATTTTGTAATTAATTAAATTTGTCAGGGGTTATGTTTAGTGGCTACTTTTAATTTCAATGACCTTGGGACTTTTACTTTCTGGCTGAATTACTATTGTCTGTTTCGGACATGCAACGGCATAGGTCTTCCCAAACCATGCCATATCCGACGACGTAAGTGCACATGGTGTGTTTTCCTGTACATCGTGTGATTGTGTCAGTTGTTTCGATAGAGGGGTAAATTAATGAATTTGGTGCACTTGGTCGGGGAGGGCGCATTTGACCTTGTCTTTCTGTTGTTAGTTGTGCAGGGGCGGTTGTTCTTAGGAACGGTTGTTCGATTGCTATTTCCGAATGGTAATTTGTTTCTCGTGCCGGTATCATTGATGCGAGTTCGTGTTCTTCCTCTACGCCATCATCGTATCTGGTTGTAAAGTTCCGTTTTCTGCGGATATGTTCTTTTATCTTCGAGATGGGGTTGCAAATAATGAAGATTCGTAAACATACGAGGAATAGTACAAATCCTATCGCTGATAGACCAATTATTTTTAGTTTGTCGAACCATGAGAACATGTTTCCTATTTGATTATCTTGTTGTTCTGACATTACAATGTCTCCAACAGAATTGGAGTTGCCTTCTTGCATTCTGCCAACTAGGTCATTTAGAATATTTAATTGTTCCATTTCCATCGTCTCGTGTGCTGGATGGCTTTTCAGCGCGAAGTCGAAATCGTTAAGATGGAGTTCTTCAAATTCTGAAATGAGGTCTAAATTAGGCATGTGAATGCTAGGTGTCTGGCGTATCCAATCTCCTGTCGTAGAATTGTGTTCCCATGTGTGTGGATTTCCATTTAAATTTACCAAAGGTGTTTTCCAGAAACAATCAGAATATGGATGAATTGACCATCCATCTGTTCCAATCGTACAGTTTTTTCCTTCGTAAGTAAAAAACGGCTGAAATCCACATTTGGTTTCGTTTGCTGATATAAAAATTCTTTTTGCCTCGCATTGTTGAAGTGTCATTGCTTGACCGAAGCCTTGTAGTCTTGTGCAGATTGGTAAACCTACTGCTGCTGCTGCTAAAATTCCGTTGGTTTGGGCTAATATAACTGCTTGTGTTCTTTTGATTGCTGATAGTTGACAATAAACGTCCCGAATTTCTTTTGCCAACTTGTTTTCGTGTTCAGTTTCGATGCTTATCTTATATTGGTCGTGCATTTTACTTATTTCGTATTTAATTTTGTCGTTGAATTCTTCAATGTTTTTGGGTAAATCGGCTTCTAAATTTTCATTGTTTGATGTATCTTCAGCTTTTTGATCCATTGAAATTATCAAAGAATCAGCTAACGGCAAGTTTCGAATACTGCTTTCTTCGATGGCCTGAATTTGAGTTCCTTCTGTTGTAGACGTTGTTCCCGTTAGTGCTAAAGGGGTTACTCCGGCAGTATGTGTTGATGATTGTTGGGTAGTCGAACTTTCGATTACTGTTTTTGTGCTCGGCGTTATTGAGCTTGGCTGGTGCGTCGTTGTTGTCGCTGTTGTTGTGGAACTCGTCGTAGTAGGCGTTGTTGTTTTCTCTGTTGTTGTGGAACTTGTTGTAGTGGCCATTGTTGTTGTTGTCGTAAGTTTTGTAGTTGTAGTGGTTGTTGAAGTTGAAGTTATCTTAGCAGTTGCCGTAGGTCTAGTAGTAGTGGTGGGTTTAGTGCTTGTCGATGTGATTATTGGTTTTGTAGTTGTGGTGGGTTTTGTTGACGTTGATGTCATACTGGGTTTAGTTGTCACTTTCTGTGTTGTGGTGGGTTTGCTAGCTGCTGTGCTTGTAACTGGTTTAATTGTCGTAGTGCTTTTTACTGTTGTTTTTGCTGTTGTTCCCAGTGTGGTTTTTATTGTGGGCTTTGTAGTCGTTGTAACGCTTGTCGTTGTTGTGTGTTTTTCTGTTGTGGGCGTGGCAGGGGGTGTGGCCAAAGTTTTGCTGTTCTCTGATTGGTTGTTATCCTCTCTTTTCATTAGTGGTGGTATGGTTGGGAGTGTTTTCCCGTCCAATGGCTGTTTAGTGTGCAGTGCTATGATGGCTGCCGCTGAGAGAGTCCGTATTTGGTGTGGGTTGCGATATTCAAAGTTAAAGTGCTGTTTTTGGCTGGAGCTGTGACAATGCCCCAGGGTCACCCGTCCTACTCTCTGTGTGAGACACTTCCTGTCTGATGAGGGTGAATGTAGCCCAGTTCTATCTGTTGCCATGAGCTGTCCTGTGTGCTCAAATGTGCCCCAGATTGAGCTGGTGCTAGCGCACTCTTGAAGTACTAGCATTGTCGTATTGGCTTTGATACAGGTGTTTGTGTTGAACGGTCTGATGGTGAAATCAGATGTATATTCGAAAGCTTGTCCTCGTTCTGTTGCTTTGCTACAGTTGGCTACCATTGTTTGTGATTGTACTAATGGATCGTTGCTGTTAATTAGTTTTCTTAGTTCTTCTTGACATTGCGGCCACTCTTTGTCGCATTCTTCTAATGTCATTTGCTTGTTTACTCCATGGTGTGTTAGACATTTTTCGT
>NC_081332.1:7293565-7512429 GCF_022539665.2 Daphnia carinata | reverse complement strand
GACTAAAACAGATAAAGACTACGCCAGTAAACAGGCACATGTGGAACTAGCTCACAAGATGCGTAAGCGAGATGCTGGTACAACCCCAAAATTAGGGGATCGAGTTCCGTATGTCATTATCGCAGCCGCTAAAAGTACACCAGCTTACCTCAAGGTTCGTCTTTGGATTTCAAATTTCTCATGAACTATTAAGTTTTCATACGTCTTCTTTAGACGGAAAACCCTATTTTTGTAATGGAATACAGCGTACCTATTGATGCCCCATACCATTTGGAAAATCAGCTTTCAAAACCCCTTGTTCGGATTTTGGAACCCATACTTGGATCTAAAGCGGAATCATTGTTGCTACGTAAACACGGACTTATCGCCTTTATTTGCTTGACATAATTGAACGGTTTGTATTCCGTATTGTAGATGGTTACCATACCCGGACGCCTTCATTTGTTACTTAAAAAATTGGTGGATTGGCTAGCTTTACCACACGCAAATCCACCTGTGTTGGATGCAAAACCGTCCTTCCAGACGATAGTGCTGTATGCAAGTAAGTCTAATTTCTGCCTATCTCGGCGATGTTTGTTAAAATTGCTGTTCCAATTTAAACAGATTTTGCAAGCCGAAAGAATCGGAGTTCTACCAGAGGGAAATTGGCCAACTTTATGCTCTCGAAGAGAAGTTTAATCGTTTATGGACAGAATGTCAACGGTGCCAGGGAAGTCTCAACGAAGAGATTCTTTGTTGCAAGTAAATAGTTTGAGTGATATCCTAATCATGTTACATACTTAATACTAATCGTTTGCCACATTTAGCCGAGATTGCCCCATCTATTATATGAGGACAAAAGTTAGAAAAAATCTCACGGAACAGGGTAAACTTATGGAAAGATTCAGCCTACCCTGACAACCTACCGCTCTCGTCAATGATGGTGCATACAGGTAGTGGCTTGGCTTTTGTAAAATAGATTGGAAACAATAAATTACACGACTCATTGTTCAGTAAGTTCCCCATAACCAAAAGATTTTAATAAAAATGGTGTATAGCGCCGTAAGAGTCTCGGAGGGAGCAGGCGGTAAAATACGTGATGTCATGTAATTCCGTATTTTGAAAAACGAAAGTTGATGGCATTAGTAAGTAGATGTATAAGTTATTAGAAAAGTCACGTTGTTGCGAATGATCCAGTCGACGAAACATCGTACGAACCAACGCACATTGAATTAATTAGATTAAGTTCTTAGTCTTTCTGTGTTTTTTTTGTGGTTTATTTCAATACCTAGATTTTTTTTTCTTCCCATCCCATTAAAAAATTTTTTTTTTATTCAATTAAAGTCTTATTTCTCAAACAAAATATTTGCTTTAGGCTCGTAGGGGGCTAGTCGCTAGGTGGCCCAGGTGCTGTGCTGAGCTGAGCTGCTGATGGCCACATTTATCATGGCGTCGTAGCGGCTAGTTATATCACGGCAGCCGAACGTGGTAGACCTTTATTTTTGTAGGTGAAATCCAAGGGAGGAAATGCAAATGCTCGGCGCCATCTTGTACGAACGATGTGGTCTGGCGGACACCTTACCAAGGTGACCATGCATTACCTTCGAGTGTATTTAAGGTATACCATTTACTTGCTTTGTAAAAGCTAGGTTTTTAACTTGTGCATCGTAACGATTTTGAATTGGGTAAGTTGCAAGTCGGTAGATTTGCTCTGCAGTTTCCCGGATACCAGCACCCTGCTTCGCGAGAACTACTCTACGTTGTTCTGGGGTGGGCTTAGACGAACATCTGAATCCGATTTTGAAGAAGTCTTGCATCGATGGACACTGACAAAATATAGGTGAAATAGCTACAAATTTTTATTAGCAAGGTTCACTTGTGTTCCAACTCATTTTATTTTTCAGGAAGCTGCACATGAATGTTGGGTATTTTATCATAAGTAGAATACAGATAGATTCTGTAGTAGTAGATCTCTTTAGTTGGGTATTGAAATTGGCTTTGGTTTGTATGGGGTCTGATGAGGTCTCAGTTGCATTTGATCCTACTTGTTATTTATCACTGCCAATGCCAGTCGAAAAGGAAGTACCAGTTGACCTGTATCTGGCTAACGTGGACCTTTTAGCAGAAATTTTTCTGCTTTCAAGGGATTCAAAGAGTTTGTAGAATATTATGTCTCTAGGATTCCACAGTTTTAGGTAATTCAATTGACAAGAAATTTACACTGATTCTTGTTTTATTTTTCTAAAGGCAGATTCTTAATTATAAAGGATTGGGAAAGAAAATTGACGGAGGCTCAGTGCCAAAAAAATTATGGTAGTTGGAATGATTACCGAAGCTCTTCGGATTCGTTTATTTCACTCGTTATGGTATTTAAAGAAAATAAACGTGTACCTGTGCCCCTTTGTATCTGTGACCCGATTTCCTCTTCACTTGCGATAATTCTGCAGCGGGTCATGCAGATACTGTGATCAGCAGAAAAAGTTGGAAGTGCGCTGCCCGGAAAGCAAATCTGGGGTAAAAGAAAAAAACTTATTCCAACTAGTAAGCCATTCCCAAATTCAACCAACAAAAAGGTACACAGTGAGATTTGCTTAACAATTATGTTTCTTTAATTGATTTTAAAATTAGGAAAAGGTGGAAGGAAAAACTTCGTTCTCTGGTAGTGTTTTAGTTAAAATCCTTTTTGTGCAAATTCATTTTTGAAATTGTTTACCTCATTTTCGAATGGTTCCGTTCACATTTGTTGTTCATGTGAGATTTTATGTTTACCAGTTACTGCATTATATTGACCACTATTGCAAGATGTTTGTTTAGGAATAACTACTGTTTTGTTTATCTGGAATGTTGTGTGGGAGTCCATCAGGAATTGCTGGTCTGCAGTAAATTTGTCAGGTATATGTTAGCTTTCATCAGCAAAACGTTATGCACTAATTGTGTTTGGTTTTCGTGGTATAGGCTAGGTGATGAAGATCAATGAATCAGAAAATGTTTTGCATGGGTGGTGAATGTTCTGACAGTTTTAACAGTTGTGATGTGGTGTATTTCACTTCCACGCATCATGGTGTTTTTATCTATCAGTTGAATTGTATGGTTAATTTTCTGTTCGTGTAACCTCATTTCCTCTTGAATCATATAGTAGAAATTGGTGACCTGAAACAATGAACATGGAAAAATCACCTGTGCCAACGTTGACGATGTTTGATTGATGAAGTGCTGGAAACTAAAATTAATTTTCTTTACAATTTGGTTTCAGGCTATCTTTATAATTTTTTATTAGTTTTGCGTTTGTTTAGAGTCCGCAAGCTCGTAGCTGATTTCCTCCTTTAGATACCGCCTGTCGACGGTTTGACAGCCTCACACAATTGAACGTATGCCAAAAAGTAATTGATCCAATTTAATGTATGCAATGTATACTAATTACACCATTCAAAACAATATTCCAGGCCAAAGTGAGCTCTTCCGATCAGAAAAGTGACGGCGTATCCATTTAATTGAAAATAGGCACAAGATAACGCACAATTGGCGTTCTTGCCTCAATGGAGAAATTTTTCCGTGGAACTTATGACCGAAATACCATTGCAGCTGTTCAAAAAAAAGAAAAGTGTATTATCATGCAGATGTTGACTAGCTAACAATCCAGAGATACGTCAACTTGCGAAATTTCTAGATGTGTGTGAAGCGCAATCAGCATCCTTGTTGAACTGTGAACCCAAATCATGTATTTTCCTAGAAATATCTAGGTTTTTGGATAAATAAATAAAAGTCAGTGAAAAAATGTGATTGTGTGTGAGTGATTCACGATCTAAAAGTATGTTTAAAGAGTTCACATCAATGCAGTTCCCGTCTCAAAAAAGCAATATTTTCAATTTTGATGAATTTTTCGGTTGTTAATTGGAAAACAAGATGACGCTGCTGTGTCACTATTTACTTGCTGACTAAGTGTGAACGGTGAAAGCTGTGTTCGAAAGTTTCTGTTAAATATGTCATATTCCAATGGAAAACTTAAGAAAAACTAATGGTGCTTCTGTACGTTTTCATCCCTGAGTGTGTTTTAGAAGTGAAGCCCACAGAATGCTTGGTGTTTATGGTACACGTCTTTTAATCAACTATGTCAGCTGACAAACCAAAAAACTGTTAGCAACCTACTACGTTGCATTCATAAAACTATACGAGTGCTCATTGAGAGGTATAGGACTAATGTTTTGTTATCAGAATCTCATTGCCACCTCGAGCACTACAACATACTCCCCTCAAGCCAAGCAGGATTTCGTAAGGGCTGTTCCACACACGACCACCTATGGGATTTGGAGAATGCCGTCACCTCGGGCTTCAACAAGAAAAAAGAAACTCACTGCGTCTTTCTAGACATTAAAAAAGCTTACGACCTGGTGTGGCTACCCGGGCTGCTCTTCAAAATAAGTCAAGCGCGAGTTACAGGGAACATCCTCAAATGGCTCCTGAACTTCCTGCTACAGCGGAAGGTTCGGGTCAAACTAGACAGTACACTGTCACATGCCAAAATCATCTCCGTCGGAGTTCCCCAAGGCTCAGTACTGGGCCCCATTCTCTTCACTATCATGACCCGTGACTTCCCCTTGTGTAGGAACCCGAAAAACAATTTAGGCGTTATCGTCAAAATGTTCGCGGATGACATCTCAGCCCGCTGCACTCACTCCCTAAGAAGCAAAGCCCGAAAAAGGCTAGAAACTGCAATAAGAAAATTTGAAAGATGGTGTGCTACCTGGAGATTCCAAATCTCTGTGTCCAAGTGTTTCTCCATATCGTTCAGCAGAAGAATTAAGAACTACGTCCCTCTCCATCTGACCTTTAACAGTGAGAGTATCCCTGCCGTCAGTCATGGCAAATTCCTGGGTATCACCTTTGACCGTAAGCTCAACTGGAACCAACATCTGCAAGATTTAGTTACAAAGGTTTCTCGAAGAGCAAACTTCTTCAAAATCCTGGTTAGGAAGAATCTGAACCTGAAACCCAAACTCCTGGTCAATCTGTACACAGCATTAGTAAGAAGCATTGTAGACTATTCTTACCTAAGTATCCTTCAGGGCAGATCTCCCCTTACCAGGAAGCTGGATACAATCCAAAACTCAATTCTTCGTGCAATCCTTCTGGCTCCAAACTCCACTCCTCGTGCACATCTGTGGCTGGACACAGGCATAACCCCCATTCATTGCAGATGTGAATGGTTAGCCTGCCTTTACCTCATAAAGCTGCAAAGTAAACCAAAGAACCCTTTTTATGATAGTGCGAAAAGTACTTACTCTAGCCTCACCTTATGGAACACCAGAAGTACCCCAAGTGTTGTGTTGTGCAAGTTCCAACTGTTAGCTTTAAAAGTTTCCCTGTTTACCTCCGTTAGTTTTCCCGAAAATCTGCTAAATCCTCCATGGTTGATGCCGAAAATACCTACATTTATACTCCCAATCTCGAAAAACAATGCTCTTGAAAATCCAACGTTCACCAGACTACTCTTTCGAGCACTGTTTACGCAAAACAACGCCAGTTCTAGTACGGTAAGCGTCTTCACAGATGGCTCCCGTGACTTCGAAAACAACTCAACAGCATGCGCCATCTACTGCCCAAATTCTCAAGTGAAAAAAGCCTGGAAACTTTCTAGTGATACGAACATCTTCACAGCTAAATTGTTGGCTATTCTAAAGGCCATTGAACACGCTGACAACGGCCCGGCGCAGCTAATCCGGATCTTCTCGGACTCACTCAGTGCCATCTCCGCCATCAATGCTCTACACCCTTCAAACGAACTGGTGGTCAAGATTCGGAACAGGGCCTTAACCAGCTCTTCTGCCGGCTCCAAAGTTATTCTCTACTGGATTCCAAGCCATGTAGGCATTCCAGAAAATGAATTAGTGGATCGTCTGGCAAACGACGCAAGAACGGATCCTAACTGCGAAAAAATCGATCTCGTCGACTCACCTAAACTCGCCCTAAATGTTTTTCGCATAGCATGGTCCAAGCTGATGTCTCTATACCTTGCGAGTCACCATGACTTCTTTGCTTCTCACCCTAGGAACTCCATTCACCCAGAACCCTGGTTGGTGCACCCTAACAGAGTCAGAAACAGCATTCTTCACAAACTCCGGTCGAACCGGCTACGTTTAAACGCCCGCGTTTCGTTATTTGATCCCTCTGTATCCCCATACTGCAGCTATGGCTGCCCTGTGAAAGAGACTCCCTCACATCTAATTATTGAGTGTCCCCACCTCGCTGCCGAAAGAGAGGAACTAAAAAGCTTCCTCTCGGAGTTAAAACTTCAGTTGAACCTATCCAATCTCCTACATCCACCGCAAGTTTGTGACAACCTCGCCAAATTCAAGATCAGGGACTTGGTTTTAAATTTCTTCTGGAAATCAGGACTCCACAAACGCTGCTAATCTAATTCAAAATCATCCCACTTTTCCGAGCAATTTCCCGGTGCCAATTTCGGTCTCCTAGGACGACCCGCTCTCGATATGGCAACGCCACACGGGAGGCACCTTAAGAAAGAAAGAAAAAAAAAAAAAAGAATCTCATTGACGGATTTTGCTTCTAAGGTTTAGCTCATGAAACTTCGTTTGTAAAGAATACGTCCTGTTGAGGAATGTCACCAAAGATGCAAATCCTATGGGTAGGAATACCATAATATCATTCTTCTACTCTTTAACCACTCATGGTCTACTGTTAATCGTGATCTGAGTAGTGCACCATATTCATCTTCGTTGCAGTATCAGCTGTAACAACAGTCATTTCGGCAGTTGTAATCTCGACCTAGCCTACCAACAGACATAGACATGTACCTCAACACAATTTCTACTGGTATTTTAAATTTTTCTTCTGCCTCATATAGTTTGCCTTTTTATTTAAATTGAACATTCAACCATAGAACTGCCAACTCTTAGCTGTCTGCTGCCTATTTGCTGGCCCTACAGTCTTTTCAGTCTTCGGACAGCAGAAGTAAGTCGAATTGCTTTCAACGTTTGGTTACAACAACAATCTTATATTTCCCACTTCGTCGCCTCGCCCGTCGTCGCCTCGCCCGTCGCCCCGTCTTCGCCTCGCCCGTCGCCCCGTCTTCGCCTTTCCCGTCGCCACGTCACCTTCTCGCCCGGTCGCCACGTCTTCTCTTCGCCCGTCGCGCCATCATCGCCTCGCCCGTCGCCTCGTGGTCGCCACGTCATCGCCTGGTCTTTGTGGTATCGTTGTATTTTTTTATTGTGTAATTGTGTAGTACTAATTTACACGTTGGCTGCCACGCCCGTTTGCTCCCCTTTTTTTTTTAGCTATATAGGGACGGGCCGCGCTGTTCTGCCTCATGGCCTATCTGTCATGAGGTGGAGTAGTTGCCACTGCCCAAGATTCGCCGAAAGGCAATTAGGCAACGCACCAGAGGGACTCCCTTTGTCCGATGTGTGGTGGAGACCTGGGGTGTGCGTTCCCACAACGGTCTCCATCATCATGTCAGCCCGGACTTGTCAGCGGGCAAGTCCCCCTTGGTCGCTATCCTTCCGATAGCGACGTAATTAATGTAAATTTAGTGGCGTGGCAGCCAACCTGTTAGTTAGTTATTTATGTATGTCTTGTATTGTGTTGTGTTGTAAGATGTGAATGTAAGTGGAGGATTTGTGGGAGGATGGAGGGACAATAAAAAATGTGTTAGATTTTTAAATAAAGTTTGTTTTTATTTATGAGAGTATTTTCATGAACTGGATTGGGGATCGAACCCTAGACCTCCAGCGTATCAGTTTAATACTTTACCATTGAGCCATCTACAACGTATACAAATATGTAATTTCTTCCTTAATACCTTTGTTTGTAGTGGATAAGTCGATACGCTTTCAAATGGGAATTATTGTCTGTATGGTTAACAGTGGCTCAATGGTAGAGCGTTCGACTGAGATATGAAATGTCTGAGGTTCGAATCCCAGAATGATGCATATCAGCAAAAGATAAATGAAGAAATACCTCATGCGGATTACATGTAGACGTATAAAATAAGGTACAAGAAAGACAAAATAAGTAAAAAGATTTTTGAATTAAAAAAAAAACAATTTTTATTGATGTAAAATTTTTTTGTGTCAACTAAGGTAGGAGAAAACTCTACCACATGAGTAGAGTCTCCCCCTACCTTAGTTGACTCACCGGGGAGATTACCCGGTGCGTGGCTAAGAGAAGCCGGAAAAGGATGAAGAGTGATGATAAGGACAAGTTTTCACGTGAGCGATTAACCGTTATTCGGATATGTGGGTAGCCCCAAGACCCTCAAAAAGATATCATCGAGCCAGGGGGACCCCCACGTCCCCTTTCCGGACAGCGCACTCACAACCTTTAACTGCTGATCACAGTAGGGGCATGACCCCCCTACGGGCTTATTAGAAATTTAGGGGAAACGGGGCCACAGAAAGAAGGGAGCCCAGATATGCACTTGAATTTAAGAGAATAAAACTCTTTACTGTTCGGGATGAATCAGCAATTAGCCGTGTCGTCTGAGTAGCGTTCTTTGAAAATTTAGCATCTCTTTTCGTCTTCTATTCTTAAACAGGGAAATATAATGGCTGGACATCTTTTACGGTTAGCTGCAAAATGTCATCAAGGAGACTGGAATGAAAGAGAAATTAAGATCAAGGTAAAATGTGACCACAGAATAGATGTGAACCAATTTTTGTGCTTCGCTTTAAATGAAACAAATACCGTTACATGGGAGGCTTGGATCACATTTTCCATGAGAATTCACCTACGCACTTAACTTGGAACACACCATGTGTGAGGGTTGGACCAAAATATCCATATCGTTTTCACGATACTGATGGGCTTATCATTTGGAACCTTCCTTTCTGTAATTAAAGATGTTTTATTTAATAAACCCATGATCTCTAAACCATCAATCAAATACCGAATCGCTTACGAAGACATCTTTGGCAGAATGGCAGTCTGGTAGAAAATCAATATTCTTCTTGGGCCTCTTCGATTGCCAAAAATGGCAATAAGAACTGAACAGGGAACAGTTCACTAAAGAAAATGAGAACATTCCCTTTGTTATGCAGGGAATATTGCTGTAGTTATGCAAACAATCAGAGCTGTCTTACAGATTGGATGGGAAAATGGAAAGGTTTATCCCTAGATAACACCACCAACCAGTACTGTCACGTCACTGCACATACAGAGAAGAAAATTCAAAAGTTATTAAAAATTGAATACACCTTTTACCATCAGCATGATACTGCAACACATAGCTCTCGGAGATACTTATTCTACGAAAAATTTATCCCATTGTAGAGTAGATCTTGACTTAAACGTAACGCGAATGCCATCACCTAAAATTACAAAATTTAGATTACATGCCAGCATAACAAAAATGCTGCAAGCTTACATGTTGTAAGAACTCCCGATAAAACTTTAAAGTTAAATAAGTTAGTTAGATTATGTGTTCTATTTCTCATGTTGCGTTTGCCCCCCCCCCCCCTTCTCCCCCACTTGACTCTTTCGCCTCTTGTTTCGTTTTTTATTACCCTTTCTTCGCATGACGTGGGGTCAACGACAGGACATAAATCAGTCGACCTCACGTTTCGCGTAACATTCTGGCTCTGTTGCGATGACCCCACGCAAACTTAGCGTTCCACGCCAAGTTGGCGTCATCAAGCCAAAGCGCGGTATAAAACCAACGCCTGAGCTGTGCCTTTTTTTTAGTATTCTTGCAACCTGCTGTCCAGTTAGTCGTGCCGTAGCACTCTATTTGTGTAACATTTAAATCCACGCTTGAGTTTTGTGTACCCTCTTACGTACTTCGAAATAAACTGAGTTCAACACCTACAACTGTCGTGTTCTTCTGATCGCCCTGCAAACATCCTCAACTGAGACGCCACTTCCCGTTCTGCCCAAGTCCACCACCACCCCCTTCCGACGTCGCCGTACCTTCAGCTCTCTCCAGCGCCATGACGTCCGCGTAAGTACTCCACACCTTGTCTCCTTCTTAACTTTCCCAAGTAGCGTTCTTTTTATATCCGTGCAGCCGACGTGACTGGCTGGCGGATCCTAACAAAGATAACTGTGTAATACCAGAATATTAGATTAAGATATTAACCTGACCGTTGTCAGTATTGTTTTATTGTTGTGTGTGGTAATCACCCCAGTTGCGTCAGACGTGACAGGAATTGATTATTGCAATGTGGTAAACAATGAATTTATACTGTCAGACGATCCATCAAAAAGTATAGCCATCTACTGGTAAGGTATCCAGTTCTATTTCACTCAACGGCTCCCGATGTTAAAGAAGTTAGGGCTTGAAAATAAGCCCGACAAAATAAATAGCAAGGATTACGAAAATTGATATCTTTTACAAGTGAACCTTATGGCATTAGAAGTATTAAAAGGGTAAGTTGCTACAGACCTTACCCTAGCCCCGGACGATCGCTGAAACCCAATGTAGAAAACTGAATATCGTACCAATAGGTGACAATAAGGTTCGGGGGACCGTCTGCAGTAGAAATTCCTGATACAAAGTTGAAACTTATTTTTATTCGATGCTTGAAACTGTTAAATGCTAGTATTTGGTGCTAACATATAATTTGACGCAAAGATGTTGGGGAAATGTTTTAGGGCATTTTCCGCTATTAAAGTCACCACTTGAAACACTTAAATAATTTGATAAAATTTTATATGTTAAACAGGAATAAACCCGTTAATAACTTAGTATTAAAAAAAAAAAAATCAGGAAAATAGTTGTTAAATTATTAGTTAAGATTGACTATACGTTTACTATTGACGATTCTTGCAGTTGATGGCGAAATTTTCAAGAAACGAAACTAAGCTTCACTACTATCTAACACTACTTTTCTCCTACATTCAAGCTTACTTTCAAAATGTAAAAAAAGTTACTAATGAATTATCCACTAATCAAGCTTACCATCAAACTGAAGTATTGTTTTTTTAATTAACGCCAACTTACGATGTCTGTGCTTCTTCTAGTTTGAATAAATCTGTTCAATCAAAAACGTCAAGAATCCAAGTCCAGTACCAATGCTTCGAATTAAACCAAAATTTCTTAAGTGCAAAAAAAATTTGATTATCACCTTGATTCGTCATGATGTTCATCACATAGAACATATGAAATCCAAATCAAGTAAAAAGACTTCTTTGCTGCGAAATATTGCTTACTTGTTTGGGTTGGCTGTTTAATTCTGAATCAATGGTAGACGGACTCAAAGTGTTCTTCTTATTCCTTGATACATGGCACAACAAGGCTAAATCCATCCCCCCATGTCAGGAGAGGAAGGTATAGTCCATCCTTGCTACACGAACCAGCGTTAAGTAGAAAGAGTTCGCCACGCCGTCGATACCCTTACAGAATTTAAAAATAAAAAAACATGATGCCCATAAGTTATCTACTGAAAATCAATGCATAAACCATTTTCCGCTACCTCATCATTTATGAGTTGATAGAACAAACCCTCATGCGTCCCGTACATATGCGCAATAGTTTGATTAATTAGCACGAACGAATACCTGTGGAATAAAGAGGGTAGTTTTTTAGAATAACAAACAACAAATAAGCAGACAAATTAAGTTCAACCTACGTAAAGTTTAATATTGCCGCTAGCCATTCGACCAAATAACCGTCCGATCCAGTCCAAGTGTAGGTGCCATTCGGTCCTCGCTTTTAAGTATCGAAAAGTGGTTGCTAAATCGGAATAAATAAAAAATAATTGATAAGCTTCGTACAATACCATTTTCACCAAAGAAGAGCACATTTAGGACATTACGATTACTTCTAACGAGAATACATCTACACTGGTACTTACATCAAACATTAAAAAATTGAAGTGTCAACCAGTAAAAAAAAAAAAATTGACCAAATCATTGTCAGATTAAACGTTTCAGCGTAGAAACAACTGTGTACATTGGCATTTGTGAGTGTTGAAGACTGGATTATAAATACATTGATTGCAATGCTATGGCTAAAAGTTTGCAACCAGGCTGTTAAAATCAATGAATCTGAATAAGAAAATACAATCAAATTTAAACATTAACAATTTAGTTGTAAATGTCAACTACTTGAATCGTTGATGAAGCCCAATTTCTCCATTTGGCGCCCTTTGGTATAACAAGGCCTTTTAAAGTTCACGTAGTAAAGATGACAGACAAAATTCTTCCGGTTTTGGGACTACCATTTGCAGTTATCTCGAATAACTTTACAGAACTGCAAGTTCACTCAGCAAAACCCTGGCAAAAAATTACAAAATTCAAAGTGAATTTTCCCTACTTACTGGTGCTAAACAAATGATGAAACAAAAAGGTTTATACCGTGATTTAAAAATCCTTATTTTGTTTACTGTCAAAACGTCATGTGACTCAATTCATTACATTCTGTGGTATTGACCACTAGATGGCGTTCCTCTTACCTCACTTCCCTCCGCTAGATGTCACTGTTTAACGATTAAAATGGTTACGATTTGTACAGAACTTGATCTCGGCATGGCAAGTTCTATAGCCGCTGTTCAATACGAAACCACCATTACGCCCCGGTATTTGATAACGCCAATATATTTAGTAGATGCCTATTTACTAGAGCAATCTGGCGGTCTAAAACTGTCAGATACCGGAACATATTGGCGATTTAGTAAGGAATGCCATGTCGGGAACTTAGAGCGCGTAGCTTAGGTTGTTTAGCATACGTTACTGTTCCTGATGCACTTCATGCCAGTACCGCACGTCGGAGTATTCCAACCTTACAATCATATCTTTGTCATAGCTCAAGATAAGCCGAGCCGTTTCGTGTCACTGCGTACGTGAGCAACCATCTTTCATTTGATCTATGCAATATATCGCTTAGCCCTTCCTAGCAGCGCTTTTGGTATTACTTGAGTTTCCTGATCGTCTTCTTCTGGTGTTGTTCAAAACCAGGATTGCTTAATCCCCAAATGATTTAGATCAGTTTCGTCCAAAATTTAAAACCTGACCCCCGGCAAGACAAATACTCCACGGTCGAGGAAATCGTTGAATCGCACCGCTGTCGCGACAACAATATTACACCCAGCTTGAAGATTTGACCGCTGATAGCTCGTGACAATTCCTCCATATACAATCACAGATTTTAAAACCGAATTGTAGGAGAATTAACACGCCCCCGGTGAATTTGAATGGCCAATTCACGAGTGGGTGCGACAATTACAGCTTCTGGCTTTTGCTCCATGGAGTGAGACGCACCAGCAACACCTTGTTCAAGCAATATGTTCAAAACCGGTACCAAGTACGCCACCTGCATGAAAAAGTGTTAAATTTTAGATGACTTAATCAACGAATATCACAAAGGGTTTGTGGAATGGAAGATGGAAGATGCAATTGGACCTTTTAGTAGTCGTAATTACCAGCGTGCCCACTCAAAATTACTTTTACTTCAACTTACCCAGTTCACACCGAACCCTTCGAATGAAGTCAGTACTGTTACAGTTTCATATCTCATAACAGTGTTCTGTCAAATACCCCCTCAATAGATGGCCAACCGGTAAGTAGGCGACGGGTCGTCTGCTCCCAGTCACGGAGGGCAGTCTGGAACCTCGCCGTCTACTGTGTGTGGTTGAAAGAAGGAGCTTTGCGCTACCGCTGGCTTCCCTTCGCGTACTTGTGTGTGTAATTGTGTTGAACTTGTGAAAGTGTTGCCCTGACAAATACACTTCGTCTTGCCTGAGCTTTGGAATTACCCATCTGTCCTAACGTCTACGCGGCTACCTGTCTCGCTGTCCTGGTTTTTGGGTCCCGCGTCGGCTACATCCGTAACAATTGGTGTCAGGAGTGGGATATTAGTAGGCCATCGAACGACTTTAACGAAGTCGCCCATATCGGACCCGCGTGCCGCCCACGCTTGAAGGAAATTCTCGCAGACGTGGTCGCCGCCATTGTGGATTGTCCTTACCGGCGCCGAAGGGGAGTGGATCCCATCCCGCCGCGACGTCTTTGTTGAAAAGTGGAGGAACGGGACAGGTAAGTATTTCAACCCTTGTTACCTATAGCCACAGGCTATTAAATAAACAATCCCAACGCATGATTTTTGTTGTACGGTGTGTAGTAGAAATTGTATCTTTTTTTTTTGCGGCGTGCTTTTTGCCCGCCCCGCTTTGTGTTGCGCGTTCCGTCTTTTTTTTTTTTTTTCTTTTTGGGACGGCCCACGCGTTTTGGTCGAGAGAGATTTTTTTTTTTTTCTCTCGCTCTTTTTTTTTTTTTTGAGCGACCATATCAGCGGGATTGCAATACCTTTTGAGTGGTTCTTTTGTTGCTCGTTCTTTTTTTTTAAGGCGAGAAAAGAACCTTGATACAAAGTCGTGCCGTGAAGTTTTTTTTTTTCTGCTTACGGGCTGTTGCTCGTTCTGGACGGTATCGTTTTTGTGTGTGTGTCCCTCTTGTGTACAGAGGGTACTTTTTTTTTTTTTTTTTTTTTGTTTTTTTTTTTTTTTTTTTTTTTTTTTTTTTTTTTGAGCCCAACATCTTTTTTTTTTTTTTGGGACGATCTTTTGGTCTTGAAGTGAGACCCGTTGAATAAGTGCTCTTGGTTGGCACTTGTTTTGTTTTTGTTTTTCTTTCTCTTGGAGTTTAGAGTCTTTTTTTTTTTTTTACTTTAATTTTCGTGGCATTTAGACCCTTTTTTCCCTTTTTTTTTTTTTTCTCGCTTTCGGTTGTTCTGCATGTCGGATTCGGATACCGACATTACAGACCCCTTTTTTACGGTTTCGAACCCGAATACTATCTTCGGACCCCGAGAGAATCTGCTCGTAATTCGTCCGCAAGGGCTCGTATCGTCCGCCCAGTACCGCGTCCACCTACAACGAAAACGAGGTGTCAGAAGTCCGAATTTGTTCTCACGGGAGCAGAGCCAACACCGATAAACATGGCAGACAATAACGAGCTGATCGTGGCATTAAATAGGTTTGCTGAAGTAGCAGCAGCTGACGGCGCGGCGAGGCAAAATCAGGTTGCTCAACTGGTCGAAATCATTAACATGCAACAACAGCAGAACAACGAAGCTATCCAAGCACTTGCTGCCGCTTTGCCAGCTGCCCAGACAATCCGTCCGTCGACGATTGCTGTCAGTTCTATACCACGCTTCTCGGGTGCTGTTGGCGAAGATGCGCAAGGGTTTATTGACCATGTGGAACGCGTTGGTGGGTTAGAGGGTTGGACAGAGGAGAATCGACTTTTGGTTGCTGTGACACGTCTCGAGGGCACTGCCTCCCAATGGCACGCGCAAACGGGACACCATCACGCTACCTGGGCTATTTGGTCAGCCGCACTAGTGACCAACTTTGCTCGAGCGCTTTCGTTTTTGGAGTGGAGTTCGCTCGTAGAGTCTAGGGTACAAAAACTAGGGGAATCTTGCCTTGAATATGCGTTGGACAAGCGACGATTGTGCCTTCGTTGTCCCGTCCCGTTACCGGAGGCTGACGTCATCAAGATGTTGCTGAGAGGTCTCGCGAACCCTATTCACGTCGCAGCCTTAACTTCTCCTTTACCGGTAGACTTTATGGCCTTTTTGACGCGACTCAGGGACTTAGAGCAACTTGGGTTAACGCCTCCAGTGCCCAGTGTGCCAACCACCACAAATGCGCCGCTATTACAACCAACGCCCCCTGTTTTAACAGCTCCGCAGTCAACTGTCCCTGGGCCAACAACACCTGATTTGAACACACTCTTTCAAAGTCTGGGAGACCGCTTGGTCAACCAAATTTCATCGTCGCTGTCACGACTCAACGTTAGTCCCGGACCTAGTGCTCCGCGGATGGGTGGTGGAAGGTTTACCCCAAGGGGACCAGCGCAAAGATTGTGTTATTCGTGCAATCGGCATGGCCATATTGCTAGAGATTGTCCGGCAAAAAACGACGGCGTAGTGCGTCGAGGGCAATGGCACCCTTGAAGGGATTTTTTGTCACTGAAAGTCGCCCAGCCTTGCCTCTTATCAAGGTCTGGGTAGAAAAAGTTGGGGAAGTTACGGCACTCGTCGACTCGGGGGCTAGCGTTAGTGCGGTACGGCTAAGCGTCGTACGGAAATTTATGGACCTTCATCGGAATTCCACGAAAACTAAATTGAGAGGCGTCGACAATAAGCTTGTGCGTGTTGAGGGAGCCCTACCGTTGAACGTTAAGTGGAAGCACAATTTTGTCAAACTCAAGTCCGTCACCGTACTAAGGACCGCTCCATTTGCGTTAATCTTGGGTGTTGACTGGATTGTAAATAGTAAAACTAACATTGTAGTAAGGGGAGGGAGAATTGAATTAGTCGGGGAAGGGTTAGTCGAGGAGAAAAATAAGGGTGTAGTGGCGCAGGAAAGTAGGGAGTTAGATCTAGTAAGTGGGGAGAGTAACGTAACGGGGAAAGGTGTAAGGGGGGAGGAAATAGGGTTAATTGAGGGAAATTTAAAGAAGGGAAACAAGGAAATCGAAGACGGCGAAGGAAAGGGGGTAGAGGAAGTTTTGACGAAGGAGAAAAAGAGAGTGCGATGGGCGGAAGAGGTGCATATAATTAACGAGGAAAGCAGCAGGGAGGGAATATTTTTGGAAGAAGAAGGGAGTAATGAAGAAGATTTTGACGTAAGCGACGGTCTGATCGAGTCTTTTGCGGAGGAATCGCCTTCGAAACGACGTGGATGGATGCCAGTTAAGGCAGATGGACACCAGGTGGTTCCCCCAAACTCGCTGGTCTTTGTGAAGGGAAGATTGTCGTCAGATGTATCTGGTACGGCTTTCGTCAAGTTTAATTGTTGTTCGAAGCCGGGAAAGGAGTGGGTGATACCAGCCAGTGTCGTGACGGTAAATGGAGGACTAACGGAGATACCCCTTGTGAATTATTCCCCTGCGGAGTTGAAACTAAGGCGACGGCATTTCTTTTGTACTGTTGAACTGAACGATGACGCCGTGTTGTCTACTTTGACAGACGGGGATTCTGAAATTTGTACCACCGTTCTTCCAATAGGTGATGAAGCCAAATTCATCACTCAGGTTAATATTGGGGAGGGACTAGACTCTGGTCAACGTGGAAAACTTATGGGTATGCTTGAACGTCGACGAAAATGCTTTCCGAAGTCAAAAAGGGAAATTGGGCAAACCACTGAAGTTGAACATCATATTGACACGGGGAATGCTTGTCCGGTGAAATCTGCACCATATAGGGTATCAGCGTTCGAGCGTCAGATTATTGCGGAAAAGGTTGAAGAGATGTTAGAGGACGGTGTTGTCGAAGAATCTTTTAGCCCGTGGAGTTCACCCGTCGTTTTAGTTCGTAAAGCAAAATCTGGTGACTATCGTTTTTGTATTGATTTTAGACGTCTAAATGCGGTAACGAAACGTGATGTTTATCCGTTACCTCGCATCGACGATGTTTTGGACAGGTTAGCAGGTGCGCAATTTTTTTCTTGCTTGGATTTGGCCAGCGGATATTGGCAGGTGCCTGTGGCGTTGGAAGACCGGGAGAAGACAGCGTTTGTCACTCCAGACGGCCTTTACCAGTTTACACGTCTACCGTTCGGGTTGAGCAATGCTCCGGCGACGTTTCAACGTTTAATGGATAGAGTTTTGGCTGGGTTGAAGTGGCATATGTGCCTAGTTTACTTAGATGATATCTTGGTTTTTGGTCGATCTTTTGACGAGCATTTGACACGCCTGGAGTTGGTGTTAACAGCTCTAGAGCGAGCAAATTTGACACTAAACATTGACAAATGCGTTTTCGGCGCAACCAAGGTATCCCATCTGGGACACGTAATTGATGCGGAAGGCATTCATCCGGAAGGCGAGAAAGTGCGCGCTTTGACTTCCATGCCTGTTACGAATTTAAAATCACTACGAGGTTTTCTTGGACTTGCGTCGTACTATCGGCGTTTTGTCCCTGATTTTGCGTCATTGGCTCACCCTTTGCACGCTCTCCTCAAAAAGAATGCTGTTTGGCGATGGACGGAACGTCACGAAGGCGCAAAGAGCAGTATTGTAGCGCGTCTTACGACTGCTCCTGTTCTGGCTCATTTCGATGACGCTCTAGAAGTTACTATTCAGACTGACGCAAGTCAAACTGGTCTTGGAGCAGTGTTGACGCAAGATACTGGTGAAGGACATCGACCTGTGACTTTCATCAGTAGAAGGCTGTCGGACACCGAAACACGATATCACGCCAATGAGTTGGAATGCTTGGCGGTGGTGTGGGCGCTCAAAAAGTTGCGCACGTATGTTTATGGGAGACATTTTTTTGTTAAGACGGACAGTTCAGCCGTCAAGTGGATGATGGGGAAAAGGGACTTAAAGGGGAAATTCGCTAGATGGGTGCTTGATTTACAAGAGTTTACCTTCACGATTGAGCATGTGAAAGGTACTGATAATGTTGTTGCGGACACACTGTCCAGGAACCCTGCTTACGGCATTGATTCCCGGCCAGATGGTTGTCTAGCAGTCACCGTAAAAGAACCCGAAGTGGGTTATGCCTCAAAAGAGCTCGCCCTCTTGCAACAACAAGACGGCCAGCTACGGAAAATATTTGTAGCGTTAGAAACCCTTACGCCCTGTAAAATGTCCCAAGTTTTTGTCATCCGTAGTAAAATTCTGTATAAAAAAAACAAACACTCTGGTAGAAAGTTGCTACTCGTTATTCCCTCTATCCTTCGTAGAAAAATCTTGGAAGCATGTCATGATTCTCCTTCATCTGGACATCAGGGTGTGGAGAGAACTCATTTTAAAATTAAAAGTCGATTTTGGTGGCCACGGCTGGGTAGGAGCGTAAAAATTTTTGTACAATCTTGTTCTTTTTGCCAAACACACAAACACGCAATTGGTCAGGTGGTTGGTCGACTACAGCCCATCGAACCACCGTCTTCTCCGTTCCAGCTTATCGGAATCGATCACTTGGGCCCGTTTAAGGTTACTGCTGCTGGTAATCGTCACATAATTGTTTCGATAGACTATTTGTCGAAGTGGGTCGAGGTGGCTGCTGTACCTGACACGTCGACAAAATTTGTTACGTCGTTCCTCGAGACGAACATTATCTTTCGCCACGGTACACCGCAACGTATTGTTAGCGACCAGGGATCAGCCTTCACGTCCCAGATGTTTTCCGAATGGGTGACGCGCTGGCAGATTAAACACATTTTGGCCACTGCAGAGCATCCGGAGACTAATGGATTAGTGGAAAGAGTCAATCGTACATTAACACTTGCATTGTGCGCCTTTGTCAATCCCGAACATACGGATTGGGACTTACATTTAGCAGCCGCAACGTATGTATCAATACCGCCCGCAAAGCCACAACCGAGGTAACGCCGTTTGAACTAGTGAATGGTCGTCCACCTGTCCTGGCCATAGAAAATCTTTTTCCATGGCCAAAGAACGAACAAGAACCACATGCCACCTTTTTGTCACGCGTTTCGGAATGGAGGTCGTCAGCTCGTTTGCGCATTATGGAAAAAGAAAGCAAAAAGCAAGGAAAGAACAGATCGAGTTCGGAAACCAGAGCCCGAGTTTCTTCATGGTGACCTTGTTCTAGTTCGACGGAAGCCAAGAAAGAAGAATTCCACCAAAAATTTCTTCCTAAATTTGTGGGGCCATTCCAGGTGGTGCGGAAGCTACCACAAACAACCTACCTAGTCGAAGATCTGCCCGCGCAACGGAAGAAATCATCGTACAGGCATTTTAACGTCCACGTCTGCCAGATTCGTCGCTTCCATGGTCGGTCGGATGTGGAGTGGGACGCTTCGGAAGATGTGGCAGTAGACGAGTCTTCATCTTCGTCTTCTTCGAGCGACTCATCTTAGTCCGTGTGGGAAGAGCCTCCACAAGAAGACAGGCCAACAACAACTACTAGAGCTGGGAGACGGACAAAAAGACCTGCATGGATGAACGACTACGAAACATAACACGTACACGCTCTTCTTTCTCTATCGTGGTTTTTTGGGGGGGAGTTATTGATTTTGTTACGGTGTTTGTTTTTTTTTTTTTTTTTTTTTGGGGGGGGGGGGGATGATGTCATTGGATGTTTTGTTTTCTTTTGTTTTGATAAATCATTGTTTGTTTTCTCTTTTTCTTCTCTCTTCTTTTTGATCGCTGGGGATGGTATCTGTTAATTGTTTTTTTTTTTTGCTTTGATAAATCGCCGTCATTTGGATGGTGTAAAGAGCCGTGAGCCTCAGGGAGGAATTTATTTTTTTTTTTTTTTTTTTTTACTTTTTTTGTTGTTTTTTTTTCTCTTTTCCACTAGTCGGTGGTGTTTTCCCTTTTTTTTTTCTGTTCGTCGTTTATCTTCTTTTCTTTGAGGGCCATTTCGAAGATCCAGAAAACCCTCTGTGTTTTATTTGTATTGTTCGTGTGTAACTTCGAGTCAGGAAGGGCCGAGTGTTACAAGTTTCATACCCCATAACAGTGTCCTGTCATGTACAGTATCCTCCACAAAAAAGAGGCACCCCCCCGGTCGCCAAAAATTTTAAAATATATCATTAGCGCTAGATGGCATTAGAAATAATAGAAAACATAAACAAAAAAAGCATGCAATTTTGTTTTTGTTGTGACGGCAAAATCCCAGACAGTTGCCGAGATTTCCAAAGTTTTTTTGCTGCGAGCGAAATGGAAAAAAGGGCAATTTCGAGACGGCCGAGTTTGTCGAATTTTAACCTATCCCCCAAACATTATTTTGTCCTCAAATTTTCTTTTTTCCTATTTTCTCGCAACCAAAAAAAACGTGGAAACCATGGTAACCATTACAAATTATGCATTGCCGAAATAGAAAGAAATTGTTTGGGGCATATAGACTATTTGTGACTAGAGGAAAGTTAAGGTGACTAGATAGAGTGACTACTGACTAGAATAGACTTTGCAAACGGTGAATTTAAAATGTATCGTGCTAATCAACATAAAAATTTAAGTGAAGCGCAACGCGGGGAAATAATTGGATTAACTAGGGCCGGTCATTCACAAGTGCAAATCGCCAATTTAGTGGGTTGCGCACGATCAACCGTTCAAAGGTGGCAAAATCGCTTTGCCGAGGAAGAAGGTGTAAAAAGGAAACGCGGAACGGGCTTAACGAAAAAAACAACATTGCAGCAGGATAATGCAATAGTGCGTTTCGCCGCTGCTAATCCTATCACGAAAGCTAGCGTTATCGCAGGTTTGGATAGCGCATTTTTTTCGGGTTGGCCTAATGATGCCAATTTTTTTCTATTTAGATTCCCTCTCAATACCCGTTAGTTCGCAGACCATATGTCGACGTTTGAAAAGTCGCGGCGTTATTGCTTGCGTGGCCGCAAAGAAATGCGATCTCACGCAGCGTAACGCTGAAAATCGGTTAAGTTTTGCGACGGACTTTATTAGTAAAGATCCTTTATATTGGACTAAGGTGGTTTTTTCTGATGAGAAAACGTTCGGGTATTAATATTTCAAAAATAACTTTACATAATAGTATCTTATAATCAGTTGATAATAATTTATTAAGGTCTGACGAATGTGGTAGAGTGTTTGTCTACCGGAAAAAGGGAACGAGATTTCAGCGGGAGCATATTCAGCCTATTAATAGGAGTGGGCGCAAAACAGTTCCTGTTTGGGGTTGCTTTTCTGCGGCTGGCACTTGCCCACTAGTTGAAATCGATGGCAGATTCACGAAGGAAAAATACGTTGACATCCTGGAAAACATTTTCCTGCCGTGGATTACCGAAACTTATGGGCCAGAAGAAACTATCCCGTTCATACAAGACAATTCCCCTATCCATACTGCTAGGGTAGTAAAGGCTTGGTTTGCTGCCCATCCACGGATCGTGGTTCTTCCGTGGCCTGCCCGCTCACCTGATTTAAACCCTATTGAAAACATTTGGGGGGATATTGTTCGTGAATTTGACGCACGGAATTCGCGAAACAAAGATGAAGTTTTTGCCCATGCACAAAATGCTTGGCAAAATTTAACAGATAGAGGCGCTTATAGGGAAAAATTAGCGCTTTCTATGACCAATAGACTACAATTATGCATTGAGGCAAACGGATGGTGGACTAAATATTAATTCTTAATCTTGTTTGCCAGTATAATGAACTGAAATAAATAGTATTAAAAAATCGTTTTTAACGTTTCGTTTATATGTCTATGAAAAGAATTCTATAATATGTTCCGTCTTCTGAAGTCCACTCGCTCATAAGTTTTCCTAATATTTCCTGCGGCAAAAAAAAAGACAACGGAAAATTTGGAAAAAAAAGTAAAATGGGGGAAAGGTTACGATTCAGACAATCTGTGCCTTTCTCCAGACTTCTCAAATTTTCCGTTTTCTTTATTTAGCTCGAAGCAAAATTACAAAAAACATCGGAAATCGGCAAACTGTCTGGAATTTTGCCGTCAAAACAAACAAACAAAAAAAACACATGCTTTTTTTGTTTATCTGTTGCAAAAATTAAATGCCATCTAGCGCTAGTAATATATTATTTTATTTTCCGCGACCGGGGGGGTGCCTGTTTTTTCTGGAGGATACTGTACCCCCATCTCGTGTCCCGATTCCATTTCCCCTCAATAGATGGCCAACCGGAATGTAGGCGACGGGTCGTCTGCTCGCAGTTACGCGGGGCAGTCTGTGATCTCGCCGTCTACTGTGTGGTTGAAAGAAGGAGCTTTGCGTTAAGCGCTGGCTTCCCTTCGCCAACTTGTGTGAAAGTGTATCAATTTGTTTCCCCTGACTAATACACTTCGTCTTGCCTGACTTTTGGAATTATCCATCTATATTTCCGCCTCAGCGTCTATCCGTGCTCGTTGTCAGGCTTCTGGGTACAACGCCGGCTACATCCGTAACACTTTACACCGATCGTTTGGTGCTTATTCTTCGTCAAAACACGTAAGAATTGTGATATTTGTGTTTCTGGTGAAGCCAGGAACCCGTTGTTACATACGAACTCTTTTAAATCGCTTTATTTAACCCCGAACATTACGTTGGAAAATACTAGTTTTTGACATATCATGATGGCGGCCATTTTCTTTCCGCGCCAAGTTCAAATTTTTTTCCGTTTTATTTTTTTAAATAGTAAACTTGGTGTAGCAAATATATTCGTTATCATTTATGTGGTCTTCATCGTCATTGTAGTCTTTAACATCGAAGACTAAACCTTTAGCTGTCATGGCTTTATTGGCTGAGTGTAAAAAGTATTAATTTCAAAACATGTATGAAAAACGTATTTATTTTTTTTGCTCTTCACAAAAAGCAAGTAAACATTCGCATTTCTTTGTTTCAAGAGAATCTCAACGTCCGTCTTAGATATACAAAAATTAACTGGGTTATGTTACACAAACAGAGTAACGTACACGATAAAAAATCGATCAAGCTTAATTTAAAAAAAACAGTCTGACTTAGTTAGCAGCAAAAATTTTCTTAGTATCAGATTACATAACATTTTCGAATGAAAATGGTGTTCAGGCAGAGCTGTTTGGTTTGTTATAGTGGTTTACGGCTGACTATCCGGATTGGCAGAGCATCGGCGGGGATAAAAGACTTTTTTCAGCTTAAGAACATTTTCGAGAAGATTTACTTTGTTGAAATCAGCAAGCGAAGTGGTTAACTGCTGTGCTTGAAGAGGCTTTTTTTCCATTCAGGCGGTTTCCTGTTTACAGGGAAAAATAATATATATATATGTTTGTTGGCTTTAGTTGTTTAAGTAAAAATTTTTAAATATTATACCGGTTCGATAGAGTTGTACTGGTAACCATAGTTTTTTGTACAGTCGTCATGGCAAGATATGCTGTAGGCGGTGATGGTGGCTGAATGGCTGAATTTGCCTGTTGTTCTGTATTAATATCTGACATTGCAGTGACATCATGACTGGCTAAAACTCTGCTAGAAGTTGTTGAACCAGTTTCAGCAACAGAGTCAATGATAGATTCGCTGGATGCTCCGAACCATTCATCAACTTCAGCTACAAATAAAGTGTCAATGTGATTGTTATGCTGCGAGGTACTATTTTATGGCGACATAATTACCCAAAATTGCAGATTGGAAGGCCTGCCTCCAGTGGTAGCGGAATCTATATCGGCAGTTACTTGGATTTCGGTGGCAGCGCCATGTATTTGTGGCGATTTTCCATAGGTAAAAAACACCCACGATCCGTAAAACAAACCATTTCAAATTAACAATCCAAATTTGTTACCTTGTGAGTGCAGTGGTATGCAGCGGAAGACCTGAGGATTCCTTTGTCATCACAGTTCTAGATTGACGAAGACGTTTGGCTTTGGCAGTTCGACGTCTTTCAGTTTCAAGAACCGTGGAGGTAGTCGGCGGTGTTGTCTGGCGAACCACAATGTGCGTCAATTCGTTTGCTGATTTGTTTCGGCTTCTGCTGATGGCGTTACACACAATAATAACTGATTTTCTTCTTCAAGATTCTCTACCATATCAGTTGCTGATTCCTCATTAATACCATTTGCACCAAAAGCTGTAAGAAAGAAACTATATAGTAACAAAAACTTAATATTGTCACTTTGTTGATAATAATACAAAAATTGTTATTTCACTTAATATTAAGACCTACCTTGTTCTTGAAGATAGCAACCAATATCATCAGCTGTGCCTCCATACTGAATGTCAAACACATTTGGTGGAACAGTTTTTACATTGCGAAGGCCTGATAAAAAGTTAACATTACTGAACGGAACATTCCACACAACAACATACATAGTTACACTCAAGCCTGGCAGTCACCATCATCCAATATTGGTTGAAATCTTTCAGTGGTTTAGACGTATTGTGCATGTCATGAGTTTTCTTGCCAAATTGTTTGAATCCACATGTTCCAATTTTTTTGTTCGGAAAGTAAGTGAACAGTAAGATTTCAGCATCAACATCCCTAGAAATTTGTGATGCCTAATTAGAAGAAAACAATAGTTACATAAATATAGAAACAAAAGAAATTCTAAGGGTATGCTAAGACCAGAAATTCCATATGTTCCAAACGTTTTTGGTTAGCATTATAGTCAGAAGTGTGACAGTCCCGTCTTCTAAACGATTTTCCACTTTCACCGAGCTTCCCCCTCTTTCTAACACGTTTACGGGCTGGCTGTTCTTCATTCCGGTTATCACTATCACTATTTAGTTCATTCATTTCCAATATTTATTTGGTTTACATTTAAGGTTTTTTTTTTAAATTTCCGCCGGGAAAGAAGGAAGCAGACAACAGTACCAACAACAAACAATTGACATGCGCCACACGCATAGTTGTTTAACCGGTTTAACTTTAACGGCTTAACCACTAAACTAAACTAAATCAAACCCCTAGTGGCGACTCCAAACACTTTGCTCATAAAGAAAACTGTAGGCGCGATTATGTACTACTTAGTACATATTGCCTCGCGACCAGCCTGAAAAATCAGGGGTAAGGAGAACTAAACCGGTTCCAATATCCGATTTCAATACCTGGTTACACCACTTTCACCCCGATTACCCAATTTCATCCTTGATTTCTACCCACAAATTTGACTGTTGTTCAAGTCTTGTGAAACACATTATAATTCTTCACTTTGGGAGGCAAAAACAGAAAAAGCACAACAACAATCCAAGCTTTTCTTTGGAGAAACATGAAAAATTGTTTTCATAAGGATAAAAGGAGTCATGTAATAAGCATTGCCATACCGCAGAAATTTTTAAATAAATAGTAGTCATAGATCTGATTGCCGTACCGTTTTCAATTGATCTGCACCAAACGGATACCGGACTGGTAAAGTATACTGTTTTGCATTGTAGTGCATCCAGTCTCGGCATGGTGCAGATCAATCGCAAGAAGTAAGCCCGAGTAAGCCTTATAAAAATCTGGCTTGAAACGTGGATTGGGGCCTGTCTTTTTTATATGGGTTTTAACATACCGTAGGAGAGGTACAGCGTTGTTGGAAAAAAAAACTAGTTTCTGTTCCCTACGATTACAAAAATCGTTCAACTAAGCTAAAAAAATGTATATATTTGTATCCAGTTATCTCAGATACATAACAATAATTTTTTTTTTGGGGGGGGTGGGGGGGGGGTTCGGCACAGGTGAACATCTATAATACGTAAAAAACTGGAGGTATCTCGAGATGTTACAATTGCCAATCCTTCTGGGAAATTGAAACAGGACGTCTGGACGATTGAAACGTGCTTTTTCCCATAAGGAAGCTCCCGTTTTTATAATGAAACTAAAATGAAGATATCTCAGAATCGGGGACACATATATTACACACATATCCATGGAATTTTTGCTAGAATATAAGTATCTTTATTCTACATTTTTTGAGGTATTTTAGAAATTCTTGGAGCAACTAAATATTATTTAATGATTTTTCGTCATTTTTCCAAACTAGCTTCATAATAAGTCACTAAAATAGGAAACGGTTGCCAATATGAAAATCAATTTTTTATAGTAGCATTTATTGCATGTTAAAACATATACCCTATTGTTATTAATGAAAATAATTGAATTTTACTAATTCATTAGTTCAAGCAACGTAAAGTTGACAACGTTGTAAAAAAATAAAAAAATGTTATGCAGACGGTATATACAAGCCAACCAGCAGACGATATTTATCAAAATAGGAAATTTCAAGGGCTGTATTTGGCAATTTCAACTTGGTCTCCGTCACCTAGGCCAACTGTTTGGCTCTTGCATTGAGCCAGACAGTTGGCTTAGGCCACAGGTTTTTCGAAACCTCTTCTAACCGAAGCCCTTATTCTTCTTGGACGAAATTGTCTGTAGAACATCTGAAATTCGTCTGCTTGAATGACATTTTAGTGATGTTTTTGTGACGTTTCTACATTTAGGTGACAGCTGCAAGCTACTTAAGTAGAAGATTTTAATATTTATTGTATATGGTCATACATGTGTTTCGGTTGCATGTTTGTGGTATTTTTTAAATTTGTTTCTTCATCATTTGATTTCAGGAAAATATAAAAATTCAAATATTCCAGACACAGAGGAAGACGCTGTTGCTTCCCTTTCATGTTTTAAGTAGTATATAGAAACTACTGCTGGAATACATGAGTTACAAAGTTTATCATTTTAATGGTGTTTTGGTCTTTAGGTGAGTTAAACATTTGGTATTAAAAGGAAGGAAGTCAGTGTATGTTCATATATGTTTGAAGGCATCTTCGTAGAAGACAATGACTTAACAGTTCAACGACCAAAGAAAACTTGAAAAGAACCTATGTAATTCACGGAAAATGCTTAGAAAGATGTTTTTAAAAAGCTTCTTAATGACGTCATTGGTAGCCAGATACTTACGTTTCCCCTTCATCCAAATTTCAGCAAAACTCTTAAAAATTCATTGCTACCTTGTTTTAGGTTAAAATATAGTAAATCTTATAGGAATGGTTAGATGTTAACAAGGTCTATCGAAATCTGTAAAACTTATAGTGGGAAAAAGAAAAACTACAAATTAACCAAAAAATTCTTCTTCGTTTTTGCCGTTCAGCCCCGAACTCAGCCTAACTGAGAAAACGAAAAAGTAGAAGCTTCTTTTGAATTTTTTTGTTTTTCCTTTTTTGGGTCGCTTAATTTGTAAAAAACCCTACCCCTACCTATGTCCCCATCACCCGCGCACCCACAACACGTCACGAAGACCTCACACTGACGGCCGAGACTCAAGCCGACTCCCGGCTCCCGCAGACTCCCGAAGCCTCACTCGGAGCTAGCGAACGGAAAAGGATTCACGCCGATTCACGCTGACTCACGCCGACCCGGTAAGGAAAACCGCCAACCTCAGGAGGACCCTCTACTGCCCGAATCCCTCCTCTACAACATCCGAAGATATGTCAAAAGGAGTGTCGAACTTCGAGAAAAGGATTCCGCTCTTTAAACGCTGGGAAAGTCCTTCCGCCAAAACACCCCCCCCCCCCTTTAGGAGAGGAACAGGACAAAATCAGCCCGCTACAGACCAACAATACATTGAAGACCAACTAAAGGATTTCGTCACAAGCTGCAGGACTGATACGCACCCAGAGACAGACTACTTCACTTTGCAAGAAATACAGGAGCACGCCAACGAAGCCGTGTGGGAACGCCTAGGAGCCCGACCCAAGACTCCACACCCACAGCCGTCCGCGCCCACCCAACAGCCTGACATCCCCGAAGACCGCGTCGGAGAAGAAACCCCTACTGAAGGACGCACTACCCCCACGAACGTACCTTCCCTAGGGTATCGTAACGTCAACTCCACTGAACGCCCAATAGGCGACGGACGGGCCATCCCACCCGCACTGGAGAGGTGTTCAAGAACCCTCGACGTACGTACCGAACCAGAGCCACCCCAATCGTCAATCACGCCCAGCATAACCATCGAAGACAAGATTAGGTTAGCCTAGCAAGAGCAGGCCATGCAGGCGTTCAGCTCGGTAGCCATCTTTTGCGACAGACAAAGATCCGGTCGTTTCGACGATTGGGTGGCTCACCTCGAGGCCACCCTCGACTTGGGCAATTTTGAAGAGGCGAGGAAACTCCGCCTCATGCGGTCCAAACTCTACGGAGAAGCCGCCGAAGAATTTGACAATTTCAAACTGGACAACCCCATTCGCTCTCAGGATTACGCAGCAGTCAAAGAAAGGCTTCTCAAACTCTTCCTCTCGACCGAGACAAGGTCGCAAAGGAGCGTAGGATTTCACAACATGAGACGAGAACCCGAAGAAAATATGCGACGTTACGCTAACCGTATACGGAAGGCGTTTTACAAAGCCTGTCCTATGGAAGGTGCCCTAGACGCTGCCACTGCAGCATCACGGGAACAAATGATGATGGACAGATTCATCGCAGGCGTCCAATATGACCTTCAACCACGGCTAAAACACAAGGAGTTTCACTCCTTCGAAACACTAATTGACAAAGCCGAGTTGGCAGCGATGGCTGTCGAAGAAGGCCAGGCAAGGGTGCGCAATCAGGCTGCGTATGCGTCACCTAGCATCCCAACACGTACTGAGATCATAACACGGAAAACTGCTTCGCCAAATATCAACAGCGAAACGATAAATGCAGCCGATGCAACGAAGTTGGGCATCGCCACAGTTTTTGCCACACGATCAAAAATCCTCCACCACCATCGCATACGTCAGAATCGCCCTCAGCTTGACCGGGTATTCTGCGATCGCGGGCGGAAAACTAGACGCCACCGATCATCATGTTGGGCGCCTCGTTGGATACCCTAAGCCCCAACAATTCGTCAAGGCCGTATCCGACACCCCAGCCACCCCCAGACTTAATCTATACTTAGGAGACTGCTTATTCCGAGGAAACTAGTGGATAGCGGAGCAGGAAAGAGTCTCGTCAGCAGCACACTCTTCAACAAACTCCTAAAGCAAGGAATCGATCTGGAACATTTAAAGGCGGCAGCCGACGACCTCTTTTACATAAACAACAGGCCCCTGATCTGCCAGGGAAAAGTAGTATTAAACCTTCTCGTCGAGGACGAGAGGCCCCGTGAACCCTTCCAGCAAGAGTTCATCGTCGTTCAAGGGATTATGGAAGATTGCGTTCTAGGTTTAGACGCTCTTTATAAACATAAGTTCATGATCGACGGTCGTGAGAGGCGTGTCTATCGTGTGAAGGAGTCTGATAAACTCCAGGCCGAAGACCAGCCGACTATGATGGCGGCCCATCGAATTAAAGTACCTCCATCATCTGCATGCGTGGTGGAGAGCGAGAATAGTGACTTCAAGCTATCTCTCGACAATGCCTGTTTCTTCGTCAAAGACTCCCGTCTACCCCCCGGACTCCGATTGGATCCTTTCGTCTCGCCACCGTTGAAAAATGGGCTGTTTTGCATCGTGTTAATCAACGAGACCAACTGCACCCTCAACCTGCCTCGCTACACCACTCAAGGGCACTTGACTGTCAAACCAGGTACCTACGTGGCTTCTTTCTCCACCGAAGCCCCTATCTTTCACCATGCCGTTCTCGAAGCCGCCCTGCCAGATGTCGCCGAAGACGTCAAGAACAGTCTGCGCAACCTGCTGTTGGCAAACCAGCACATCTTCGCATTCAAAACCAGCGATTGAGGCAACACAGGGTTAGTAAAACATGTGATCGACACGCAAGGACAAGGACCCATCCGCCAGAGGCCTTACCGAGCATCACCCCGTCAAAAGAAAGTGTCGAAGAAGATCATCGAAGAATTACTGGAGAATGGCATCATACGACCGTCACTCTCTCCTTGGGCCGCTCCAATTGTACTTGTGAAAAAGAAGACAGGAGACGACCGTCTATGTATAGACTACCGGAAGTTGAACTCGGTTACAAAGAAAGACTCATTCCCCTTACCAAGAATCGACGACGTGCTAGACCTGTTACACGGCCAGAAATGCTTTTCCACCCTGGATATAGCCCCCTGCTACTGGCAGATAGAGATGGAGGAAGCTTCAAAAGAGAAGACCGCCTTCATCGTGGAGAACAACCTGTATGAATGGAACCGCCTTGCATTCGGCCTCATTAACGCCCCCGGGACCTTCCAGAGGCTCATGAACTTGGTCCTGCAGGAAGAAATCGGAAAGACCTGCCTTGTGTATCTAAACGACATCATCGTGTTTTCGAAAACCCACGCAGAACACATCGAGAACTTAGGCAAGGTTTTCGCACTACTGGAGAAAGCCAACATTAGGGTAAAACTTTCAAAGTGCAAATTCTTGGCGAGGTCAGTGCAATAATTGGGCCACGTCATTTCAGCGGAAGATTCTCAAATAATAAAAATGAAACCTAACTAGGAAAAATTCTTGTTAAAATAATTATAGGGTAGCGCCAGACCCAGCTAAAGTAGAAGCACTAGCTACCTACCGTAGACCCCAAACCGTCAAGGAGTTGCAGTCTTTTTTGGGGCTGGCCTCCTATTATCGCCGGTTCATCGAAGGATTCTCCACTATTGCCGATCCACTACTATCTCAGACAAAAGCAAGACCGCAAGACAAGATAATGTGGGGCACCGAAGAAGAGAAGGCTTTCGAGTTCCTCAAGAATAGTCTGACGTCGGAGCCAATCCTGGCTTACCCAGATTTCACGAAGGAGTTCCTAATATACACCGACGCCAGCGACTACGGATAGGTGCCGTCCTGTCCCAATTATATGAAGGGAAGGATCAGCCGATCGCTTTTGCAAGTCGGCACCTGAACAAAACCGAAGTGAACTACTCAACCATCGAAAAGGAAGCTGCGGCAGTAATTTTTGGGATAAAATGCTTCCGCCACTATCTTCAAGATGAGCCCTTTGTCATCATCAGCGACCACCGACCATTACAATGGTTACAAACTTTCAAAGATGAAACCGGCCGGCTTGGAAGGTGGGCCATAATGTTGGCTAACCTCAAGTACTCCATCAAGTATCGCCCTGGTAGAGTACACGAGAACGCTGACTTCTTATCACGGATCCCCGTCAACGCGGTTCAAACCTTCCCGAAAACAGACGAAGCCATGCTGATCGAGCAACAAAAGGACGCTCTCTGCAACGACAACAAGAACTACCTAGAAGACGGGGCCCTCAGTGAAGAAAACAACACTCAGATCTGGGTGAAAGATACCTATACTCGATCTCCAGCGGCGTGCTGTTCCGCCGGAACGAACCAACATCCAAAAAGAGGCGACCCTTCGCCCAACAACAAGTGGTAGTCCCCTTAAGCTTGAGAAAACCTCTGCTACAAGAGTACCACGACTCCCCAATCTCCGGCCACTTAGTCTACCAAAGAACCGTCCTACGGCTGCGGGATAAGTATTACTGGCCGACAATGCTTTCCGACGTCAAAGAGTATTGTCTGGCCTGTGCATCCTGCACCCTCCAACGACGATCCAGTTTACGAGCCTTTCTGAACCCGCTAGACCTTGCGTCGAGACCATTCGAAGTACTGGGAATGGATTTCCCAGGGCCCATCCAGCTTCACTCTATACAAGGGAACAACCACATCCTCGTCATCACCGACTATTTCACAAAATGGGTGGAAGTCATCCCTCTACCAGACCAGACCGCCCGGACGACGAGTAAAGCCCTGATGGACAAAATCATTTTATATCACGGCCCCCCAAGAGAGATTATCACCGACCGCGGGTCAAACTTCACCTCCGAACTATTCTCGTCGTTGTGTAACAAATTACAAATCAAGCATCTGAAAAAAACCGCCTACCACCCCCAGACTAATGGCCTCACGGAGAGATTCAACAAAACGGTCGTAGAAATGTTACGGAAGTACATGGACCAAGGATTCTCGAAGTGGGAAGAAATGTTAGGCCCTGTGGCATTCGCTTATAGAAACTCAGTTCACTCCTCTACCTTAGAGACACCGTACTTTCTCAATCATGGTCGCGATCCTACGATACCCATCGACCAATCCCTACTGGCCCCAACAACAAACATCATCACGCCCTCTGATTACAAGAGTCAAACCATGCAACGTCTTCATGAAGCCTTCCTCCTAGTTAGGAACAATCTAACCCAAGCCAGGGAGCAGCAGCGAGCCCAGTACGATAAGCGTGCCGGGGAATATGACTTCAAAGTAGGGGACAAGGTCCTCATCGACGTTAGGACCCCGATGGCCGGCACCAGCAAGAAGCTTATCCCACGATTCGCGGGGCCTTACCGGGTAATAAAGGTTAACGGTAACCAGACTGTGGAAATCCAAGAATGCCCAGGTAAACTAACCCAGCGAGTACATGTGAACCGCATAAAACCGCTGTACGAGTCCATGATCTGGAAGGAAGAATCGACCGTCGATCACGCAGACCCTCGCATACAAACCTCGGTCGCTAACCTCCCCGGCGAATTGGAACTCCCAGCCCTAACCAACGAAGAACACATCGACCTCGATGAAACGGACCTCATTGACTTCCACGGATGGTCCCAGCCGATAGAAGGAGCCGGAGAAGAAAGCTGAGTCCACGAGATAGTGCCAGTGTCGACAAACCCCGACCTTTCCACCCTACCCATCCCCGCCATACCCCCTTACCCGAACGCCACCCCGGCCTCCGACCACGAAACATCCTTAGACCCCCGCCCCTTTTTGAATGATTAAAATTACGGTAGCATTAGAGTAGTAAATGTAGCATCCCCAATTTCATGTGTACCTTCGTACAAATCCCAATTGGGTCCCCATTATTTCATTATCCCTTTGATTAAGTAGTGTAGCAATTCTTTTTATGTTTTGTGTTCTCAAATCCTGTCATGTCTTGTACCCCTAGATTTTTGCGATGACTTTACTTGCCTTTTCGTCCCTTATCCCCGCGGCTGCTTTCAACGTCACCGTATGCAACTGCGACAACGCGGTGAATCTAGGGTTCCTCAAAATGGAAGAGGAGGAGTGTACATAACGAAGCGGCCCCCGCACCACCAACGCCGGTGGCGTACGCTATCTACTCCTCACTTCCAGAAGTCAAACGGTTCGCTGGACATACATGCAGCATGTGGGAAGTGACCACAACGGTTGGCTACAGACTCGAGACGAGTTGGCTACAGACCACCACAGAAAAGATGACTAACTGCCGTCTCGAAGAAGTAACGCTACAATCGGAGTGTCCAAATTGTACCATCAGTTCCCCACTTGGAGATGCTCCTGGAGCAGTAAGCGGCTCCCTCCAGCACAACCTAGTGACCCTCGTATGGGAAGACTCCTGGAAAGAATCGAAACCATGCGAAGTAAGAATGATAGAGCGCGGACTCGGCGTTAGATTCACAACGGATAACAACACCTTTTTCGCGTACCCACGCTAACTTTAGCGTCACCACGCTAACTTTAGCGTACCTGCGCTAACTTTAGCATCACCAAGCCAAAGTGTGGTATAAGATCCACGCCTGAGCTGTGCCTTTTTTTAGTCTCTTTCCACCCTGCCGTTCGTGTAGTCGTATAGTAGTGTAGCAGCGTTTTAGCCACGTTCGAGTGTGTCGCTTGCCTGGTGTTAGAGTGTATTAGATACCTTGTGCAAGTGTCGTGTAATCTTGACTGTGAGAGTGAATACACTTTGACCCAACACCCATCTACCGTGTTCTTTAATCTACTGCTACAAGTGTTTGGCCGAGAGGCTGCTCTCACTCTTCCCGACGCCGTCCTCCGTGCTTCCCGACACCGCCGTCGTGCTTTCCGACGCCACCCTCCGTCCTTCCCGACGCCGCCCTCCGTTCATCAGACGCTGCGTCGCAACATCTCCGCTAGAGCCATGACCCCCATGTAAGTATCCTCACACCCCTATCCTTATAATCCCCCAGTTGCGTCAGACGTGACTGGGTCTTGATTATTGCAAGAATATCGAGAGGGCACAAGAGAAATCATAGCCTCTAGTACGTAATTGGCGTAATATCATCAATAGCGTAACGAACACCCAAGACACCTGGACAACCATCCGCAGCAACTGAGCCATCAGTAGCACATCCGTTGATGATCTCATCGCCATGTATAAAACCGTTAATCAAGGATATGCACCTGCTGGGCTGTCACTTGCTTCCGATTGCACAAAATTGTTTGGGCGGCAGATATAGAGGCCACGTTTAGCAGGTTCTGCTGAGCAGTGAAGAAGCTAACAACTTATGCTTTTTGTGGAGTCAAGGAAGGAAAACCGAGGTGCAAGTTTGCCGGATGGATCGTCTACCGTTTGGGGCGAGCCGCTCACCTTTCGTCGCCATTCATACAATCCGAAAGATTATGGAACACACGGGTGCAAACAAAATGTTCACCACAGCTGTCCGATACAACACATATCTGGACGACTATCTTAATTTCGCCCCGGCATCACTGAGGCAATGAAAGAAGCCATTACAATTTACAATCACCTGCTCGTCACCGACCTCGAACTGCAGGGATGGATTCGTGAATTCGTGATGGGGAAGAAACTATACTGCCTTTCTCAGCACCCACCCATTCCCTAGTTCCAAATTCCGACGAAAAAGTTCTCGGAGTATTCTGGAACACCCCGGTCGGATTCCCTTGGATTCAATGGCTAGCTATTCCGACACCTGCTTTATCCGCGTAAGTCTCATTAGTTTGGTGGCCAGTGTCCATGACTCCTTTGGTGCGGCCTCTCTATTGATAGTGAAGGCCAAAATTCACCTGATGGAACTCAGCGTCCAGGGATTAAAATGGATTGACGAAGTAATAGGTGAAGATGGGATATAGTGGGAACAGTGGTTTAGTGCTCTCAAATTATTGAGTGACCAAACAACCCCTCAATGTCTCTTTCCAAAGGTATCTCACCTCTTAAGACATACAACTCTTCTGTGATGTTTCAGAATAAGCCTACCCAGCAGTAGTCTACATCCGAAATTATTACCGCTGAAAATTGCGAGCGGAGAGTAACGGTACTATAAGTCAAAGCGGCTAACAAGTTAGCTAAAAAAAAAGGCCTCTCGGTTCCGGAACTAGAATTGAACGCGGCCTTGCTGGGCGCTCATCTCGCAAAACCTGTTGGATCGTCACTCCCAACTGGGAGGATATTCTCTCGAAAATTCGGGACCGACAGTAGCACCGTCCAGAAATTTGCCCCGAGCGACGGCGGCCTATTATCAAGTTTTCCCGAGGAACCGTATGGGAAAACTCAAAACTATCACCCAACCCGACGAATGACGTTTGGTTCCGGGAGCCCTGAATTCGGCGAAAGGGTTTGTTCCACCAGAGAGGGATCATCTTCCCAGCGTCCTGGCTGAAAGAACCGAAATTTTTTTACAGTCTGGGCAAGAATAGCCGGTTGGCCTTCTCTGGAAGAAGGTAGATGAGGAAAAACGGCTCGCGCGCAGAATAATCATAACGCAACCTGCCAAAGGCATTGAACCCAAGTCGAAATTACTTACGAGGACCTTCCCTAGCTGTACCAACTAGACACCGCCTTCCTTTATCTTCTTAAACAATGCCAGAACGAGGTGTTCTCCGAGGAATTGCGACGCATAAGGAAAAATAAATCCTACATTCTAGCTCGTCTCTGCTGGCCCTGTTACCGACACAGGGCGACGACAGGTTGCTCAGACTAGGTGGACGATTCGCACGAACGTGTGCCCGACGACCAGTAGTATCCGATTCTTGATTGGAAAACATCCGTTCGAAGAGAAAATTGCTCGTTCGTTTCATGTGCAACTCAATTTTGTGGGGAGATTTTCATCTTACGGATAACACGCAAACATTATTGGGTAACAAGCGGAAGAGAGTTGGCGTAGAAAATCCATTGGGACTGCTCCATCTGTAAACGTAATCGAGCCCGATTATTCGAACAACTGATGGCTGATCTACCGGAGTTCCGATGCGACCAGAGCACCATTCATGCTGTTCCGTTAGAAAGCAATCAATGTGGTAACAGATTACCCAAAAGATGGATCGTACTCTATACATGTCTAGTAACCTGAGCAGTATTCGTGTAGCTAGTACTGTCGCTCTCTCCTCAGAACTTTCTCCTGTCTCTACGCAAATTCATCAACATGTATCGTATCCCGGAGGTTCTTCATTCGGATAACGGGACAGATTTCATTAGTGTGGGAGGCCCTGGAAAGAGAGAAAGGAGCTTTTCGTCTACCTAGCCAGGATGCACTTTGAACTTTGCTCTATGAAACCCTTTCACTCCAAACGCCTTCCTAAATCGTGCACCGACCGCCTATCCAGGTGCCGGATTCTACGACGACACGTAACCACAAGAGCGCTATGGATATTTGCATCGTACGTCAAACCTATTTTAACACCTCTAGAAACCGTCTATGTGCAATTTTTCGCCACGCGGGAAAATGGAAAAATCAACGTCGGAACCTTGAGATGAGAGATATTGATCTTGAAAGAAAGTAAGGCATCGGTCCTGGTATTCGAGAATCGGCCATAGAGTCCAAATCTATCCGGGATCAGATGGTTGCGTCAGAGCGGCCACCAGAGCCTTGTGGTGGTACAGTTTTAGGCCTACTAATCCGCTCTACTGATCAACTGCAATTATGTTTCTTCTGCTTCTAAACCCCACGTTTCTGACACTTCTCACTGCATGTCAATTCCTCTCTTTGTGAACAAATGCCATCTGATGAAAGAACAATTGCTCTTTTGACGTGTCTACTTTGTTGGTAATCATGTTCTCTTATTCTTATCACCGATCCGGTTTTTTATACCCATGTTAGTAGATTCCTACTTAAAACATTGACTTGTACGAAGCTGCATGTCGTTGTGGTTGTGTGTGGCCATTTGGTCCGTCTGCCAATCGGGTATTTTAATGCTGCCTTAATTGTCACGTACTTTTCAAACCCCCCTATTTGCTAGGCACAACTAAATCTATGCAGTACACCACGTGCATGTGAAGTGTGGCAAAGATAAATGTGTGATGAGGGATGATTTTAAATGAGTTGCAAATGAATATTTGTATATTTGAATTTTATTTCAACTGGAGCGGGTGGTAGCCGTAAGAAACAGAAATGGGGCTGCAATGTTTCATCTAGATGGCCTTTACTAACATACTGCCCTACCGGACAAGAAAGTTCGTTCCTTTCACTTTGGACGAAATCCGCAGGCAATATGTTGGCATGAAAACCGCAAAAGTGATGAACATGAAACAAGCCAACGGTAAAGATCATGAAACACCTTTTGTTGCATAACTTCGGCGATTTTGCTCATATTTTTTTTTAATCTTTGTTTTTTACACGATTAGACAGTTAAGGATTTTTTAAAAAAGGAACTTGGCATCTGATAAAAATAGCAAAGGTTTGCAAACTGAAATTCACGTAAAAAATTTTGATTGATATTTAGCTAGACGGTAAACTTTTCCAGTTGCTACATGAAATATCGATGTCAATATGCTTTATTCTCACCTTCTTTATGAAAACGGCCTTCGTCGTCATTATATTTGTTGGAATTCTTTTCAGTTTTTTGTGCAATACATGAAATATTTTGAATATTTAAAAAGAAGTCTGAATCATTGTCAGTTATGGTCTCAAGTTAACTTGGATACTTGTTATTCTGAGCTCAGTGTGCACGTTGGCTAGAAGTTTTGTCATCACATCGTATGACCGTTACTCTAAATTCTGTTAATTTTAAACAGGCGTTTTGCCACTGAGTTGTTTTTGTCTACAATTTAGTCCTTTCAGCTGTTTTACAGACATGGCTGGCTTTGCCGATTAATACATCATATATTTGTTGTGTTTTTTCGTTCTGATTATTTAGCAGTTGCAACATGACGGTTTTGTTTTAATCACCAGTGTACCAGGCAGACGGCTAGGAAAATCTTGAATCCTTCATATGTTAATTTTGCTAAAGGACAAGCTGGTCCTACGATAATGTAGTTCGAGGCAAATATTGTTGCGGATAAAAAAGAGAAGTGGTTATCTCTTCACAGAGATGAGTCACCCGCTCTTCAGCTAGGACCGTGGGGAAGAAATCAGTAAAAGAATCAGCATTTAGAGAGATACGTGGATGCGTCCGCCGAAATGAGAGTAATTTACAGAAGAGTACAAAATGCAGTTACCAACTCGATTAGTCGAGTTTGTGGCTGCCACTACGTCATCTAGCGCTCGTAGGAGAAATACGCTCCAGCCAGCCTAGATGGCGTGGGCGAGTAGCGTCCTTTTTCGACCACGTTTCGCCCCACGCTATTTAGTCTCTTTCCAACTCTCGAGCCAACAAGACCTCGCTCCTACTGCCTTTGCTAAAGTGCCGTTCTGATTCAGATTATCAGTGTACACTCAGATTGTTTGTTCCCCCCAAGAGATTGTTTGCCCAAGAGATCCCAAGCAACGATTACATCCGTTTCGAGAGCTGTCAAGCGTTCCAGTAAAAAGTTTGCCTACCCCAGATTCACTGTCAGAGAAGAAAATTGCTGTTGCTGGCGAAGTCGAAAATTTTGAAGATCCTACACAAGAATCCGTTTTGAGGAAGCTGACGGTCAGGGTGGATCGGTCAGGACTGTAAAGAATTTAGAGTCGGGACCAAAACCAGAGATCGATTTGAGAGCGGCATCGAGTCCAGTTGTTCTGGTCGTTGATCAATGTCGGAAATTTTCTAAATCTCCTTCACTTTCCCCATCTTCATCTTTATCCCACTGTTCATTCTCGCGTCTACCCCTTCTTTTCCACCCCAAAATCACGCTGATTTTCGCGTCTCTTTTGTTTTCGTGTGTCATTGGTTTTCAGAAAACTTCGGCTCCTCGTGTGACCACCAAAGGCAGTTGCATTGTAAGTCCTTTCGCGTTAAGTGGTGTGTCAACTCAGCAAAATCAATTTGAAAGCGACTACAACTTCGAAAATACTCCACGTTGGAGTGTACTCTTTCTGCAATTACTAGAATAGTTTCAATCTATCTACAACTTCCTCTTCTCGGGATTGTTATGAAAGACCGACATAAATTGGTGTCGTAACCAGGATCGCCAAGTGAACAATAGCGTATCTCAACGCTATCGTAAGCAGAAGGGCGGGTAATCGTGGTGCCATCACGAGACTCATCCAATCTAGCATCGACAACCACTGTTTGAAAACGGAACCATCATTGCAAAATAATATGGTGGAGATTCTACTTCGATTTCGTGCTCACGTAATCGCCATAACAGCGGACATTGAAAAGGCCTATCACCAAGTCCAACTTCACGAAGACGCCCACGATTTCGTGTGATTTTCTTGGATCAAAGATGGCAAGGATCCGAGTCGGATATGAAAATTTACCGTTTCTCCTTTGGCGCCAACAGTTCACTTTTCATCCTCTTATCAGTCATCAAAAATCATCTTTCATCTGAAACAAACAAAATAGCACAAGATATGGACAATATATACTGGATAATCTCTTGACTGGAGGTGACATCACTGAAGAATCACTAATTTACTATAAAGAAACGAACTTTATAGTCCAAAAAGCTGGTTTACGCTGAAATCGTGGAGTTCCAATGATCAAGGTCTCAACTCCTTTAGTGCATCCGATGAGGTGAACGATGAATCATTGTAAGGTGCGAAATGTCTGTTCCTTACTTTTCAAATATTAGAGAATGTGGGAAATAGTGGTGATAAGTTGTATTGTTGCACTGTGGTACAAGTGTTTGTAAAGACCGAAAGGTTTACTGAAGACTAAAGGTAGACTGATGGAGATGGTAACTGAAAGTAGTTCTTTTTGCGATGGATACACAAGTTGAAACGCTTTTTCGAGATTCCCAACACACACAAACACATACACACAAACAGATCACTTGCTATACATTTTTATAATAACACTATCCAGTTTTTAGATACGTATAGCTTGTATCTTTATATTTTTCTAACAATCCTCCCCTACCGTTCGCTCTTGACCAAGGGTCAAGCTGCTCCTCTCTTCTTTTTTGCGTGTGCGGCCATTCGAAAGTTTTCTGATCTTGTTTATTACAATACGTAAACATATATATCTAGAGCAGGGCTATTAAAGAAGAGCGTAGGGTGGGGGTTTCTTTTGTTCCGACTTCCAACAACAAGAAGCGACAAGGAAACGAAAAATCGGTCTTCCCTTTTTATCTTATAGGCGTCAACTCAGCAGAATCAACTTGAATGCGACTCCAACTTAACGAAAATACACATCGTAGGAAACTGAGAGTGTACTCTTTCTGCAATTACTAGACTAAGTGTCAATGTATCACAAACTTCCTCTTCTCGAGATTGTCGTGAAAGATTCTCGACAATCAACAATTGAAATGCCATGGGAGCACATTGAGCAACCGCAGAGACTAGCTATGGCAACTGTCAGAAAATTTATTAGTCCTCCTTCTTCCGAGGGTAGCCCGAACGAAGATGCGCGCCAATGTATGGAGCGCTACGAGACAATTTCTACCCACAGTGGATGGGGCATTGCTGACAAGAGAAACAATTTCAGCATGTACTTGGATAATACCGCAGAGAACTGGTTCCTGTGCGCAAGAATCTCGAACGACTGGCAAGACACTACAGTACCACCTTCTGCCGGAGAAGGTGAAGCCATTCCCACAACACCCGGTCTACGTTCGATATTCTTATCTTTTCAGCCGGATAACTACCGTCTCTTCCTGCAGACCAGATTCACAATCAGAACACAAAGAGTGGATGAGCCAGCCATGAGAAAATCCGACGTCCGACCCACAGTCAGGGGTTGAGGCCGGAACAGCGATAGAAACAACGGGCCAAAGAAGGAGTGAGGAATCGGTGGACGGATACCCAGACGAGGAAATCCATCCGAGTTCAGCAAGGTAGGACAGACACACCGTATAACAGCATAAGGTTAAACGTGGCCGAAGGAAAGAATACTTCCGCCGCGTAATAGAAAAACGGAAGGCATGGGCCCGGACAATGATATTGTAATAAGCTGACTCTTTCCACACTTACATAGAACGGTCTCTAGCGATAGACGACCAAACCGGATGCCAGAAACCAACGGGAGGACGAAGGGCGTTAATCACAAGAAAACCCCTTCAAGCGGCGGAAGAGGAAAGGTTGGAGTATCACAGGAAGGGATCATCCCGTGACCAGAAGAAAGAAGAGCAGCAGTGACCTCTGGGCCAACGTTTAAGTTTATGTATAGTTAATTAATTGATTTGTCAACGGTGGTTTTTTGTATGAGTATATAAGGGCCGGTCAGACCCGAGAAATACACACACGATTTCTGCACCGAGTCTGGAAATCTCCTCTTCAGTCACTCTTCCGGTAACCTTTTTTTGCTTCGTGTTCATTCTCTCTTCGACCGCTCAGTCCGTTGTCCTGCTGTTGATGTGGCTTATCCTGCCGTCTGCCCGCGTCTGATATCCACCACACCCAGTCCTTGGTCATGTATTGCCGACATCTGGCGTATCGGACTCCCTGCGTTGCCGGATCCACCCAACTCATACACCACAAGTATCTGCTTTCGTATATCAATCTCTTTTTCCAAGGTACGGTCCTTTGTCTGTCGAAAGGTGTCTCGGCTCACAAACCTACCCCCATATCACGGTTGAGTTCCCCATAATGGAACCTTCCACTCACAAGCGGTGGATTCCCCGTTGAACGCCGCTCGAATACGCTGGCTCCCATAAGGGGCTAGGCCTACCAAAGCTAACCGCTAATCATTATATGAGTCGGCAGTCTCCGACGGTGGATAATGTTCTACATATGCCCCTCTAGCGGAAAACGTAACAGTAAATCTGGCGACTCAAGCTCCTAATATACAGGAAGAAAAATACCTGTTAAACTTTGATGGAACTGTAAAGCATCTTCCCGTGTGGGAAGATTGACTTTACGAATTTAAGACAATAAAGAATAAAAAGAATAAAAGAATAAAAGGATAAAAGAACTAAAAGAACTCAGCGGCGTTGTACCCACAATGACGACTATATTTGTCTTAGTTTAAGCATGTAAAATACAAGAAGTCTTGGATAAAGACATAAGAAAAAAGCTATTGAATAAAAAGGGAAACAGAAAGTGAAACGGAATAATTGTAGTGTGAGCTTACCGCGGTAGCGCGAGCCGAATAAGAGAGTAGATCTAAGATGAAGACGAGGTGTAACACAACCCGTCGGCACGTCGTTAAAAACAAGTTACAAGAATTGAACACTCACTTCAACACGAGACAAAGATCAATTCTCAAACACAATATTAAAATAAGAGAAGGCACTTAGCTGAATCAGAACCTGACCGTTAGCCTCAGATACACGTCGGTAACTGACTTGTCGAAAATTACATTCAGACTTAAATTTTCTCACTCATATTTGGCATCACTGTACGCCACAGTTTCGCAATCTAGAACTTGGACGCTTACCCCCCCTTTTTGCCCCTTTGTCTCCCCTTTTTTTTTGCTAATGGTCAGTCGACGTCCTGCGGTTTCAACCATCTCGTGCAGTATTCTCTCTCTCTCGTTAACTGAACTCAACATTCTCTCTCTCGTCCACTCAACTCAATATTCTTCTCGTCGCTGTGTTCGCCTCGAATAAACTAGTTAATCTAGTTCGGTGTCGTTATTTCTGACATTTTGGTGCCGTAACGAAAAAAAAAAAACACAAGTGTAGGTTTCTATCTGGCTCTCGCTCAGCCATCTCACTCGTACTTACGACGATTTCGACGCCCATGCTCGGCAATATTGACTAGGGTCTGTTCAAAACAGCGAGACTTATATCATTTCATCTTCATCTCATCATTCATTGCGTCACCATTTCACCAGTGATTGTCCACAAATCTCGTGTTTTGTCCCTCGTGTTGTCCCTCGTGGCTGCGCACGGCACTACCCACGCCGCTACGCACGGCGCTTAACTCGTGGGTATTGCAAATTTCTAAGCCTGTCCTAAATTTCTGGTATTTGTTATGGCAGACCGCGCTCGTCTCACCGCCCAACGCGGTGGCAATCGTTCAGCTGCTACACGTATGGTGAATAAAATGGCTGACATTGTAGCTAATAACGATCAAACTAGGGTGCAAAAGATTCATGAGCTTCGTAGAAAACTTGCCGATCTGGAGACGAAAATTGCGGCTATTGAAACACTTGACAATGCCATTTTTACTCAAACGGATCCATCAGATTTAGAGGAAGAGATGGATGGCGCTGATAACACCAACCAAATTTTTCGTGACGCCAGAGACAACTTTGAATTCCAACTGGCAGCGCTCCAATCTGAAGAAGATGCTGCTACAGCTGCACTTGCTCCTCAACTTCCACTCGTTCCTGTCGCGCCAACTCCGTCCGCCAGTGCCCTTCCAAAATTCGACTTACCTGTTTTCAAGGGAGACATTCTTCTATGGTCCAGTTTTTGGGACGTATTTGAAGCAGAAGTAGATGCGAAAAGCTACAGTGGCGCCACAAAATTTAATTTCCTTATTTCAAAACTCGAAGGGGAAGCTAAAGCCGCTCTTCTTGGACTCACTTCATCTAACGACAACTACGTCAAAGCCAAGGATCTTTTACGTGAGCGCTACAGTCAACCAAAGAAAGTCGTTACTGCTCATTTCAAGGCTCTCATCAATCTGCCCGTTGCAGCTTCAACCCGTTCCAGTCTCCGTTCCTTTGCCGATCAACTCGAATCCCATATCCGCGGCCTCGAAGCTCTCGGTACCACTCCTAACTCTTATGGCGATCTTTTGGTTTGCCTCCTCATTGACAAGCTTTCTTGTGATGTGCGTAGAAATCTCACGCGACATCAGGGCAACTCAGAGTGGTCTCTCGACGAGCTCAGAGCGGCCATTAGAAGAGAGATAGATATTATGAGTGACAGCTATGACCAGCTTACACCAAATCGCCCGACAAAGCAAGTACTTTTCGCGTCATCCCATCCGGTTAAAAAGAAGTTATGCCCTTACTGTTCAGGTGAGCACTATCCAACACAGTGCAGTGAAGTAAGAGGGCCAGAAGAACGCGCAAAGGTCGCTAAGGTCAAAAAGCTTTGTCTAAACTGCCTCCATGCAGGGCACACTAACATTAAAGACTGCCCGTCTCGTTATCGCTGCCAACGTTGTCAGCAACCTCATCACACCAGCCTTCATCTTGACAAGAATACCTCCACCAACTTCCTTGCCAAGCCCTCTTCAACCCATACTGGCTGTCTCCTGAACAAAACACACTCAAAGATCGTGGCAGCAATCAAAACAAGTTCAATGCCTTTCGTTTTTCTTAAAACCGCTGTAGCTACAGTTTGTTCCCATTCAAAATCTCAGCTCGCTAACCTTCTTATTGATGATGGATCACAGCTTACATTCATTACAACGCGTCTGGCGAATATTCTCCGGCTCCATCCAATACGACGAGTACTACTCTCTCTTTCCGGCTTCCAAGGTCTATCTGGAGGATATCTAGACCCCAGCTACTACGACGTGGTCCAATTTTGGCTTAACGGTCTTAATGGCGATCGTGTTCAAATTCAGGCCGTGGTTCTTGAAACATTAGTGGAACCATTGGAAGACCCGTATCGTACAATCCTTTCTACGTTACCTCACCTACAGGATCTCCATTTAGCTCATCCACCAACAACAAACACCCCGTTTACAGTGGATATCTTGATTGGAGCTGACTCCTATTGGTCAATTGTTGAAGACGGCAATATTCACGGGACAGGCCCCACAGCAGTAAGCAGCTTTATTGGTTATCTAGTCTCCGGCCCACTTCCGGATAAGTTTCTTTCCTCTCAAAACTCCCCCTACCATATCTCCGCAATCCAACATGATGACGTCAGTCAATTATGGTCCCTAGAAGTTTTGGGAATTGTTCCGGACGACGAAAGTAACGACTCAGCTGCGACGTATCAGTCTTCGTGCATCTCCTATCATTGCAACCGATACACTGCGCGTTTGCCATGGAAAACTGAACATCCGGTGCTGCCGTCTAACTACCTAATTTGTCAGCGCCGAACTCGCCACACCGTCCACAGCTTATTGAAAAAGCCAAACATGCTGCAACTTTATAGCAAGATCATCCGCGACCAGTTGGAGGCTGAATTTATAGAAGAGGTGCCTCGTACTCTCCAAACTCCAAAAGGCTGCCATTACATTCCACATTTTCCAGTTGAAAAGGATTCTATAACTACTCCTATACGAATTGTATACGACTGCTCATGTAGGACTCGATCTGGAGCGAGCCTGAACGACTGTCTACTTACTGGTCCACCCCTGCAAAACAACATGCTGCACATTCTTCTTCGTTTTCGCGTTCATCGCATTGGGTTTTTCTCCGACATCGAAAAGGCCTTCCATAAGGTTCAACTTTACGAAGCCGATCGGGATTTTGTCCGTTTCTTCTGGCTAAGTGATGACAACGATCCAGAGTCTGACTTCGCAATATATCGTTTCAAGGTAATTCCATTCGGCGCAAGTAGCAGTCCCTTCATATTAAATTCGGTGATCAAGAAGCATTTACAACGTTACTCATCCCCCGTCAGTGCTAATATCGAGTCCAACATTTACGTGGATAACTTAATGTCCGGCAGTGAAACTACAGCTGAAGCCTCGATTTACTATGCTGAATCTATTTCAACATTTCAAGCTGCATCTTTATCCTTGCATTCTTGGGCATTCAGCGACGCATCTCTTAACAATCGCGCTATTCTTGACGGGGTAGCCGACGCTTCGTCTCTTACAAAAGCTCTTGGATTATTGTGGGATCGCACGACCGACCAACTACAGCTTCCACATTTCAGCCTTCCACAGTTTCGTACGCCAAAAGCTACGAAGCGTGATCTACTACGAGCAGTCGCCTCCATCTACGACCCTCTGGGTTTTATTTCACCGCTCTCCATCCCGGCACGCATACTTATTCAACAAATTTGGAAAGAAAAACTAGAATGGGACGATCCATTACCTTCTCCCTTCACTGACAAATGGAACAGTCTGGCTAACTCACTAGTCAATGCAAAACCAAAGATTCGCCGTTCCTATTTTGGAACTCGATCTCGGCTGAACTCACTCCACGTATTTGTTGACGCCAGTCAGCAAGCTTACGGCGCGGTTGCGTATCTTCTGGATGGTCAAGATACAGCATTCGTCATGTCAAAGGCTAGAGTCACCCCGTTGAAAGGAAATACTCCCCAGCTAACTCTACCCCAACTGGAACTGATGGCGGCGATTATCGGCACTCGTCTGGCAACTACTATCATAACGGCTTTCAAGTCCCTTAACATTCTTTTGGAGATTTTTATGTGGTCAGATAGTCAAATTGTTTTATATTGGCTTTCAAAAGCTGATCGACTCAAAAATCCTTTTGTTTCCAACCGCATCGCCACAATCCAAGCCTTCAATCGACTTCATCTGGCTACTTGGAACTATTGCCCCACTACATCAAACCCCGCAGACCTACAAACCAGAGGCATTACTCTACAACAGCTTCAAGCATCCCCAATTTGGATAAACGGACCCTCTTGGTTACCATCTCGCGAAGATTGGCCACAATGGAGCGTATCGAGGCTGAATCAAGTTAAGATCCTTCATTTAATGGACATTTCTACCAAAACGGCTCCAACTCGTCTTCCGCTCACAACCGATATCGCAAAAGTCATGGACATTAGCCGTTTCAACTGGACTTATTTGAAGAGAACAACAGCTGTTTTATTCCGCCAACTAAATAATTTTCGCCAGAAGAAAGAAAAATGGATACAGGGATTTCTATCTACTAATGAGCTCCATCAAGCTGAGATCAAATGGATTCACTCCTTCCAATTCCGGTTCCTCGCAGCTGAATACGATTACCTCTGTGGTGACAAACGAGGACGCCGCCCTTCATTGGTATCTCAGCTGGACCTTTATATTGACAATAATTCCATAATTCGTTGCCAAGGACGTTTAACTAATGCTGATCTATCCAGTGACGCGAAGAACCCTATTCTTATCCCTAAGAATTCTAAGCTTTCGGAGATCATCATACGATTCTATCATGAACGTGCTCTACACTCTGGCGTGGCTTCCACCATTTGTCATATCCGCCAACGTTTTTGGATATCCTCCATCAGACAACAGGTGAAAGCTGTCGTGCGACTTTGTACAACCTGCCGCCGGGTGAACGGACCTCCATACCGAGCTCCAAACTCAGCCAGTCTACCTAGTTTTCGCGTCCGTGGCGATAGGGCATTTGCCGTGACCGGAATTGATTTTGCCGGCCCATTTCCCATCCGAGCTCTACCTGGTCAGGAAGAATCAAAAGCTTATATTTGCCTCTTCACTTGCACTACTTCCCGCGCCATCCACCTTGAGCTGGTAGAGGACCTTAGAACAGCTAATTTCATTTTAGCCTTTAGGAGCTTCATAACTCACCATTTCCAGCCGAGGATGGTACTATCAGACAACGCGACCACCTTTGAAAGCGCCGCCCGAATGCTAAAAAGACTCTACGAGAGCACTGAAGTCGTCAAATACCTTTCAGACAACCAAATCGAATGGCGTTTCATCCCAAAGCGCGCCCCTTGGTATGGTGGTTTTTGGGAGCGTCTCGTCGGTCTCACCAAAGAAGCTCTAAAGAAAATGCTCGGTCGTACGCGACTCAAGTTTAATGAGTTTCGCATAATCGTCGCGGAAATCGAGACCATTCTTAACGATCGCCCTCTCACCTACGTGTCATCCGATTTGCGTGATCCTCAGGCACTTACACCCTCTCACCTTCTTTACGGAGACCGCCTAACTCGCTTTCCCTACGATCCAGCCACCGACGAAGAGCTACTGGACCCCACCTTTGGCGAGAAACCATCTCATCTGCTAAATATGTTTTCTCGTCGACAACGCATTCTGAAGTCCTTTTGGAAACGCTGGCAGAGGGACTACTTAACCAGCCTACGCGAACGTCACATCGTTTCCGGAAAACATTTTGAATCCAGCGCCAAGGTTGGCGACGTTGTACTAGTTCACAACGAAGGGCCTAGAATAGACTGGAAGTTGGCCATTATAGAGAAGCTCATCGTCAGCCCAGATGGAGAAATCCGCATTGCTGAAATTCGCACCGCCGAAGGAAAGACGAACCGCCCCGTCTCAAAATTATATCCATTAGAAGTCACTGAGACGTCTGAAGCTTCTCCACATTATCCGATTCAAACCGTCTCTTCAGATCCAACTCCATCACCTCGCCCCCCACGTCAAGCAGCCCTTGCAGCAAAGGAACGGATCCGGTTATTGGCGGAAGAATAATACACTCTCGGGCCGGGAGTATGTCGAAAATTACATTCAGACTTAAATTTTCTCACTCATATTTGGCATCACTGTACGCCACAGTTTCGCAATCTAGAACTTGGACGCTTACCCCCCCTTTTTGCCCCTTTGTCTCCCCTTTTTTTTTGCTAATGGTCAGTCGACGTCCTGCGGTTTCAACCATCTCGTGCAGTATTCTCTCTCTCTCGTTAACTGAACTCAACATTCTCTCTCTCGTCCACTCAACTCAATATTCTTCTCGTCGCTGTGTTCGCCTCGAATAAACTAGTTAATCTAGTTCGGTGTCGTTATTTCTGACATGACTTTCTTCAGGTCTTGAGTTCATCAAGAAACCTCGCATATTGGGCAATGATTAATTGCTGCGCAATTACTTGTCACCAATACATGAAATTTGATATGGCGCGATGATGGCGCAATGATGAGAAATGCTTGATTCCGCCAATCAAAGATGTTGTTACAAGTGGCTTTATGCCGATGAAATATGATCAGACAGTGAGCAGGTGCTCATATAGGTCACCCTGCTGCGTATATGTTATGGTGCAATATTGAAATGGCGCAGTTATATAGTTGCGCAATTCATATGATTTAAATGGGTATAATAAACATACATAGACAAGAAATATAATCGGTTAAAATATTTGTTGACTTCGTTACATCTCCCGGCGGCGTGAGATTACGTCCCGTAATCAGACTGGATGCATGGGAATGGATTCGAAAGTTGTAGAACGTTTCGGGGGGCGACAGCATATGATCCAGATGACTTTGAAGAGTCCGCAAGTGTAGCAGATGCGTAAGAAGATGAGCACCAGGATACATAAGATGCCGATGAAGAAGTAATTCTTGATGGTTTCCCACCAAGATGTGTAAGTTCCAACGCCAGCTGCCGTCACAAAAATGTTTGTAGCACTAGGACGACTGTGTAACGTAAATTCTGATGGTGGATGTTCGTTAATCGCGGCGGCTATATCGGCCATGATGTTCTTGTGGTACATGCCGGATTACTTTGATGTTCGTAGTCGAAAAATTCGACGTTTTCGTAGCGGAAAGAGTGCGCGAGCGTCTGCTCTGGTAACACAATTTTGGCTTCTATCTGCTCCCAGGTTTTGTTGCGGAAAGCATAGGGCTTGTCATTGAAGTTAACAAATCCATTTGTCCAATAACAGGGGGAGTATTTTACAAGTTCCCAGCCATCGAGGTTAATTGAATAATCTTGACATTTTGGTTGTGGTCCGCAGGAAGTTAAAATAGTTTCAAATGTGATATTTGAGGCTTTACACTGAATCAATATCACTGTTTTTCTGAAAGCTTGCAATTTTATGCACTGGGGTAAATCTAATTGTTAGGCTGCTAACCATCCATTATATTGAGCAATGGTTACGGCTCTCTCATGTTTGGCTTTGCGAGCATCACATTGTAACAACTGTACTTGTCTTGCCAATTCATTTTCATGATCAGTGAGTTGATCACGAATATATTGAATATTGGCTGGAGTGTTCAAATTTTCAGCGCTAGGTGGCGCTTGGGTATCCAATGTTGTTGTTGAATTTTCCATGATGGCCGCCGTTGTGACGAACAGTTTTGATTCTCCAACGATTCCGTATGAAGAAGTCTTATTGGAGCAATTTTGTTGTATGGAAACACAACGCGAAACCGGTGTCAAATGGAAGTCTAGTTGATTTTTGTCGTCTTGGAGTCTGAAGATTTTTTCCTCTCCTGGTAATTGTTTAAGCATGCCGATTCCATCTTCGACAAATCGGGTATATAATTTAGTTTTCTGAGTATAGGTTGTATCCCAAATCAATGTTAAATGATTATGCGACAAGTTGCCTGACACAGCAGAAGCAGTTCTGATAGGTGTTGAAAAGTCTGCGTCTTCTTTTGATTGAAAAAGTTCAATTTTTTCAAGTACACAACTGATAATTTCCGAATCGATTGTCCGCAACCAGAAACCTGTAACATCTGGTTCATTGTCGAACACAAATTTTCCGTCTGAAAAAGTCATTCGATTTTCGTTGCACCTTTTATTATGAATCATTTCGTTGCACTCGGCGGTTGATGTGTTGATGGAAATTTTATCTGGCACTACCACTAGTTGTCCGAAAAAATTCATGGTGATATGCCGTATATTTTTCCAATGCGCACAAATATATCCCGGAAACTTGATTGCAGCACGTTCTTCACTATAAACTGCATATTTTACGCGGATGGCCTTATTATCGGTAGATATCGGTTGGCAATTCACGTCAGAAAATTGAAGAATTCCCATCTTCAACGGCTCTGCGCAATCGCATACGGTCGTTTCAAATGCTTGCGGGTGTAACCCGTAAAGACATAGTAGCAGTATAAATGGAAGTGGGGACATTTCTATATACGGAAGGTATATAGAAAAGCAATACATACAAAAACAAAACAAAAGAAGGAATGTAACTGACAAAATATATATATATCATCATGTGGGCTTCTTAAAGCTAAGTAGAACAAAAATATATAGGAAAGAAGAAAGAAAAGGAAAAGTGAAAAATATTCTACGGCTTTTGAAAGGTCAACTTTTTTTTCGTCGGCTTTGCTAGCTAGCTACGGCAAAAAGGGAGAAAGATTGTAGGGCATTGTAATATAATAGCATTTTCGGGAGGAAGGATAATTTATTATTAAAAGAATTTAGTATCGTTGGAACGAGGAGAAGATAAACTTAATTATCGAAAAGAAAAAACAAGAAAATATCGTATAGTTTAGCGGGGAAGAAAAGAAAAGAAACGTTTAAAAGTTTTCGGCGGAAAAGGTTTTGCCGTGAAAGGTCATACGGAGTTTGGCTTTTTCCTAAGTCCAACGCAAGAGAAGGGATAGGGCAGAAAAACAGAGGGGGAAGAATGTGGGCGGAGCTACGCGCTTGCGAGGAGATCAAAAGGGTTTTTTTTTCTTAAGAAGTGGGTGGTTGGGCGCTGGGAGGGTAGAGTAGTATTAGCTCCATGCAAAGGAAGGCGGCGCTAACATTTTGGATCTCAGTTTGGGCTATGGACAAGTTGCAGTGTGAAAACGAAAGGGAAGGTGAACAGTATTGTTTTTGATATTCGGATTAAAGATATAAGAGTTGGGGCTACGATTTTGAAAATTTGTGGGGAATATAAGCAAAGAACGTACAAGAGATATGGGGAAAAAGTGGATAACAGGGAAATTCGCATCATTCGTTTTAACAACGTTATTGTTTGTGTACATTATTGTTTAATTCATGGTTCAGGGGAATTTATCTACTTTCCTACTGTGTTAGTTTGGCAATGGGATTCTACAAAAAGGGAACTACTTCAATTGTGATTACCAAATTGTTATAATGTGTCACGTATTAATGTGTTTTTACGAAAGTGAAATAAAACTTAAGGTTTTATTCCCAAAAGCAATACTTCTTTAATGTTTTTACTCAAGTGGCTTTATGTTTCAGAATCTATAATGACTGTTGGATTTTAAGACGTAAAAGATAAGAAATGACTATAGAGCGTAAATTGGAAAAGTGAAATTGTAAAAATGGAGAAAGGGCAAAACACATGTAATATGAGCATAATAAGTTCATGTGCATGACATAACAAAAAATATAAAAGAAAGTTTTTTTTATATAGAAATTGGTGTTCGTTAACAACTACGTTAATTATTATAAATTTTTTTTCTTTTCAAGAGAATCCTTTGTTTGTTTTGTTTTTTTTTTTGTTTTTTTTTTCAAGGGAAATGGGTTATGTATAATTACATAACGTTTTTTGTATCATGATTCCCTTCTATTTGTTTTGTAGTTTTATGTTGATATATCGTGTTTTTTTTTGTTTTTTTTCTTCAATGATGATATCTTAATTGTTGGCTATTGTGTTTATTTCAGCTGTTATAAAGGAATATATAGATGAGGGTATATTCCCTAGCAGAAACTTGGTGTCCAGATGGGGTCTGCGTCCGCGATACTCTAATTTTGACTCATTTTTTTGGTCAAGTTTGCGTACTGAATACGGAATCACCTTCCTTAAGTACTTTCGGTTCGTGGTCTGGTACTAGCTTAGTACAAATCCGGTATTATGGACGCAAAAAAGAAGCGAAGCGCTTAAGTCCCTGGTACCAATGTTGGGCTCATTTTTTACTGTTCTCTTGTACGCTAGCACGAAAGCCGAGCGCTACAGCCCGTGGTACGAGTATTATACTCGTCTAATACTGGCCTTTGTTATGTCTAATACGTGCCTAATATGTCCTCAGAATTTTCTGCAAAAATTGGGATTGATGTGGATACAAAAAACCAGTATTAGACTCGTTTTTTCACTGGCCTATGTTCTTACAATTTTTTTGCTTCAATGTTTTTACACCGTTGAGGAGCTTTATTATCAGTTTTGGAGGCTTCAAATACACTGACTTGTATCTTGACTAATCTTCTCTAGTTAATAAATAAATTATAAATGCGGAATAAGATTGGTACAATTTTAATAACGTTTTCCGGTTTGCGCATTCAGGCATGATCCAATATTGTTTAGCATCAACCTGGCCTTTCAGACAACAGAATTGTTGTCGTCTGCTTTGGAGGAAATCGATTACGTCTAACAGGCATGCAAGGGAAAATCAATACCTAACTTTCATTCCTTTTTTTTCTTTGTACGTGGACATGCAGAATTCTAGCTTAGCAATCAAATAACCTTACTAAAAGAATTGAAAATAATTTAAAAGTAACTGTGAATACAACAGAAAATGGTTTCCCCATACATGGCACTTATATAAAAAAACCCGAAATTGGAAAACTGGCAACGCCCATGCTGTCCGTATGAAATTTGTACGTATTTCACAGAAATGCTTGAAGTTCTTCGACAGAGCCTCACGTTATTGTTACTGTTCTGAAACGCTAAATTACACTCAGGTTGGATTTCTTATTTAATATTCTACGTCTAGTGCAGTCTTTTGCATTCGTAGTGCAAATTTAACATTACTACTGCAAAGCTTTGAGCAAGTTCAAAAGATTACTGCCACCATGGATCGTGTAGTTGACGATAACGTATTACATACTAACCACGACATAATTCAGCAGTCACACGTTGCAAGAAACATTCAGGTATACTTTTTCTTCAATGTTCTATATTATTATTAAACATTTTCTGTGGTTCTAAATGTTTATCCCTCAGGAAGGAAGACCTTTTTGTGAATGGTGTGGAAGATATGTTACGATACAGGAAAATACTGAAAAGACCAAGCCTTCCAAATACAAAGAGCCTTCATTCTTTATCGTACAAACCTTAGAAAGGGCTGTGACAACAATCCATTATGTCTCTACAGCTTTGTGCCCTGTTACTGGTTATCAACGGACCACAAGTTTTTGCTATACCCACCATGTACTACATCAGAAGGCAATTTGAATCCTGCGTGTTGGGGGGCGGAAACATTTAAAAGATTTCACCACCCATTCAATACTTGGCTGGAATACGATGTTCATAATATTATGAATCCAGAGAACAAGCCTGGTAAGTTTCACTTACTTTACTTGCAATTATATTGTAATCTCTAAAATTAATTTTCATGTTGTTATTGCAGTGAGTTTTACGACAACAAAGCATGTTGTCAAAGAGGCAGCTGCTGGTCGTCTTTTAGCCGAGGCTTTCATTTCCGATTGTGAAAGAACTTGGGGGAAAGGAAAACGTGTCTCACAAAAAAGGAAGAGGTACGGTGATGACAGTGAAGACACCAGTCCGCCTACAGTTGTTACGGCAACCAGAACAAGTTCCGTCATCAACATTATTCAAAGTAATTACATTAAGATATTTTCAAACTTAAAAATTCTAAACTATTTTACAATTCAGGTAGCAAGAGTGGCGAACCAAAGGGCCACAGCAGCGCAAACAGTATAGAATTTCAATATTTGTCGGATGATGACGTGCCTCCATCTTCACAAACAACGGTAAGAAACATATCTGCAAATCCACTTGTAGGCAAAGTCCTGAGAGATAGTTTTAATTTTCTCATTTCTTCTCAGCTGGCCGAAAAACTTCAGTGGAAGGCAGTTCCTCGCGGCGACGATAGACGGCCTGGTCTCTCAATATTTATGAACCTCATTTCAGTTCTAGGAGGTATATGGAAATGCTACATTGTATTTCATTAATTAATTTTCCTTCTTTTTATTTTAGTCGTTGCGAACGCAAAGGCGCGACAAAAAAACGAAGAAAATATTGAGATTGACTGTTTATTAGTACAGATCAAGACGTGCAGAAAGAAAAGTGGAGAGAAATACCGCGAAGAAAGAAGCATAACACCCGTTGAAGCTCAGTCAGCTAGGTCTTCGCGCGACCAGCCAACTTTTGAAGCGCCAGTACCTAGTACTATTTACGAGGCTGAGATGTAGTCGAAAATTGCTGCCTTGGAAAAGAACATAAGAGATTTCAAAAAACCCATCGAATAAGTTTCAAATTTCTTGTTTAAATGTCTTAAAAGATGTTTTTTTCTGTGTCCTCGCCATGCCGTGTTGGCCACATTGCGCCTTTCTAGTTGTTACCGAGTTGCTATGGCAACCCGGATCGGGCTTCGCGCGTCTGCAATTTACCCTTCCTGTTCCCGAGTTGCCATGGCAACCAAGATCGGGCTTCGCGCGCCAACCATTACCCTTCCCTTAGTTTAATTGGCGGCCTATTGTTTTCGCGACGCGAAAACGATTTGCGATAGTATTTGTGCCGTGTTGGTATGTTGCCAGGACGAACTGGATTTATCAGTCATTTCATGTTAAATATAAAGAAATTTGTGTTATTCTGTAGTCATTTTTTTTCTGAAACTGTAACAATCTTATGTAGGGATTAAAATGCATTTAAATAATCAAACAATAGTCCCATAACGGATATGGGATACGAGTATTGGGACGAGTATAGAAGATGAGCCCCGGCTGAGTCTAACGGCCGGGTATGTGAACGGCTTTTGGCTTTAACTTAAGAGGCTCACCGTCTTTTTTTCTTTTTTTTTACCGTCCTTGATACCAGTCTAGGAGGCTGTTATTGGCTGCAAACAAGGGGTCCACATACCCGCCCGCTGGACCAGTCTAGGACTCTAGACGAGTCCTAAATACCAGTCTTGGATGGGATTTTGCTCTCTGAATTTCTGCTAGGGTTGTCATACCGAGTAAATATTGTAAGCATTGGTGAAAATAGAGAAACATAAGTAAAAAAACAGGGAAAAAGAAGAGAAAATTTCTTTCTTTGGTCTTCTTCTGGATGTGTTAGAGGTATTTGGACCTCTTTGCATCCGGAGTATCCTCGTGGTCGCCGTCACTGGAACGCTTCCTGGGTCGAGGTGGGTCCCAGTGACAGTCAGTCCAGCCATAGAGTGGTGGGTGTCGCCTCTCGGGATCCAGATCGAGGATCCCCTTTAAGGTGTTAATGGCTGCTCGCCATTGCTTCGAGTAAAGTTGATTCAGGAGGCGACAGATGCTTTGGTTGGTCTTGATATCCAGTTGTTTATCCTCCAGGGCTGCTGCTCGGTGCCAGTTGTTTCAGGCTCCACCGTTGCAGAAATCTTCGGCATCCTGCATGTCAAATGCCTCCGGTACGTCTCCGGCAACGGTTGCCTCGTCGTCGGATGTGGAGGGAGAAGTAAGGTCTACGACCACGATCTCCGGGGCAGGCAGCGAAATAGATACCATAGGTATCCAGCTGTTGCTGACTTCAATCTCTTCGACTTTCTGGTTTTATTCTTTGACGTCCTCCATTTTTTTTTTGCTCTCTAGGTTCTCGTTAGCCGCGAACAATTAAAACTTGTCTTGAACAGATAGTTCTTGATCGTTCATGTAGAGTACGAAGAAATGGTGATTTTCTTCTACTCAACGCACGGTTTATATAGTAGTCCACTTGTTATTGTCCGAATTAGAGAATTGTGCAGTTGATGTCATTACCTTTCGTCTCTATAGCGAATTGGTTTTCTCCGATTTCGCTGTGGACGTTGGTTCACACCGCCTTGATGAGTTGATGCTGATGTCGCATTATTTTCGGGCTCACTTTGCTGAATTTCGACATCCTTAGCGGCGCATATAGGATCAGTTTCAGGTATTGTTGATGGATGCTGTTGATTTTCGGTAACATCGCAATTGTCATTTGAGGACAATTGCTCTTCGATCGGCAGATGAGACTGTCCGATCATATGGTCTTCGAGCACAAGTTGTTGACCCATTGAATTGGTGTCTGGTATGAATTCTGACACGGCTTTTGATTCAATATTTTGTTGTCTTACGGCTTCGTCATCGAGCTCGTGTTCAGATACACTTGTTGTTTGAGTCGCAATAGACTTGCGGAATCTGCTCTCAAATTCCAAGGGGGTCTCAAGTGGCGGACAATGCTCATGTTTCCATAGCATTGTTTCATACAAAGGTTTTAATCTATTTACATGCGTACGCTGGCATATATACGAATTATCAACGATGTCTACAGTATTATTCGAATAAACTTTAACTATTCTATAAGGCCCTTTATATTTCGAAGTGAACTTTCTGCTATCTCCTTCTTTAACTACTCGAATGTCCAATAACACCCGATCGCCTATCGCGTATCGGTTTTCTTTCGCGCGCTTGTTGTATTGTTCCCTTTGGCGCTTCCTAGCTTTTTCGCTTTCTTCTCTAACCTTTGAAAACTATAACGCAATCGTTCTGCTAAATTACCTACATAATCAGAAGAAGATTTAAATGTTTTGGGAGATGCATAAAAAAATTCGTTAATAGGAATATTTGGGTCTCTACCGTGGAGTAAATAATATGGGGTGTCAAGTGTCGAAGAGTGGACTGAGCTACGATAAGCGAACAAAACATCATCTATTTCTTCCCAATTAGCATGTTCGCCGTCCTTTAATTCTTTTCTTAACATTAACGTTAAAGTTCGATTAAACCTTTCAGTCTCCCCATTACTAGCTGAATTATACGCGGTAGTTAATCGCTGATCAATCTTTAATTTTTTACAAAAATAACGGAATAATTTCGATGTGAAATTTGTTCCTGTTCCGATTTGAAAAAATTGCCTTAGGCATTCCATGTCTAACTATAATAGTTTTATATACACACTCTGCTGTTGTCTGAGTAGTTTGATCCTTTAAAGCGACAGCTTCAAAAATAATAATCTGTAATCAATCTATAAAATAATCTGTAATAACTAAAATATAACTATTTCCATTGGGTGAAACTGGCGTAATAGGCCCCAAAAAGTCCATTCCAATTACTTGAAAAGGAGCTTTAGCAATTTCGTGGGGATGCAAAAGTGCTCTATAACGCGAGGAAGCGTTAGCAATGCATACTTCACAAGCCTGACAATATTCTTTAATATCGCCTCTCAGGTTTGGCCAATAATAATTATTTTTGACCTTCATATAAGTAAAAATGCTAGATGACCACCCATCGGAGCGTCTTGTAATTCTTTAAGCACCAGATCGCGTAAAGATAATGGCAAAACTAATTGATGGTTCGTGTCGTTCCTTTTACTACTCTGAGATGGCAGTTCCCGTCTATAAAATGTTCCTTCGATTATCTCGAAATATTCAATTTCCTTTACCCAATCGGGCTTTGACTGGTTAAAAATTTCGCCCAGTTCTCCTTTCTCTAAATAATTCTTAATGGCTATACAAAGACTATCCTCCAATTGTTTTTCACAAATCAATTTCATATCTTTTCCAACCTGAATACTAGCTACCTTTAACCTTGATAAACAGTCTGCATTCTGGTGAATAAACCTGGTCTATATTTTAATTCGTAATTGGTTGCGGCTAATAAGATAGCCCATCTACCTAGCCTTCCATTATTGTCTTTTTGATTTTTTAGCCATTGCAAGGGACGATGATCACTAATTATTTCGAAGTGTTTATCCAACAGATAATGACGGAAATGTTTAATCGCATCTACGACCACTAGAGCTTCTTTTTCAGTTGTACTATATTTCATTTCTGCCTTTGTTAACTGTCTACTGGAATAAGCTATGGGGTGTTCCTGACCGTTTTGAATTTGAGACAGAACGGGTCCGATACCGTAGTCGCACGCGTCAGTAAAAAGAAAGAACTTTGCATCAAAATTCGGATATACGAGAACTGGTGGTGTAACAAGAGAAGTACGCAGTTTCTCAAAACCAACTTGTTCTTCTGTTCCCATGCAAAAGGTTTTGTACTAGATCTTTATGAGTTAATCTAGTCAAAGGTTTTGCAATTGAACCAAAATTTTGAATATATCTCCTATAATAACCTGCTATACCAAGAAATGACCTCACTTCATCGACAGAAGTGGGCGTTTTGTAATTTACAATTTTATCAATTTTACCCGGATCCGGTGTAATTCCCTCAGTCGAAATGACATGGCCTAAATAATTTACAGAATGTTTGATGAACTGGCATTTCTTAAGTTTCAATTTTAAATTTGCGTCTTTTAATAGGTTAAAAATTTCCCGAATATCGTTTAAATGATCATGAAAAGTGTCCGCAAATATGATGGCGTCATCCAAATAAACTAATGCCTTACTTCCCAAAACGTCTTTCAGTACATAATTCATTAATCGTTGAAATGTGGCAGGTTCATTGCACAAGCCGAAAGCCATGCGATTAAATTCGTAAAGCTTGTTTTCTACTACAAAAGCGGTTTTTTCTATAGCCGGCTCATCAACTTGAATTTGCCAATAGCCAGAGGCCAAATCAAGAGTTGTGAAAAATTTCTTTCCATATAATTTGTCTAATGTTTCGTCTATCCTCGGCATAGGGAATGAATCCTTTTTGGAATTACTATTTAATTTCCTATAGTCAACGCAAAATCTTACTTCCCCATCTTTTTTCTCTACTAAAACCACAGGTGAAGCCCATGGTGAATGAGAATATCGTATAACGTTTGCATCTAGCATTTCCTATACTTTGTCATCCAATATTTTTCTCTGATTGTTCGGAACTCGATAAGGGCGTTGTCGAATAGGGCCTCTTCCTTGTGTATCAATTGTATGCTTAATCAGATTAGTGTTCCCTAATTCTGAATCTTTTGCTGCGAACAAGTCGTGAAAGTCAATTAATATTTTTGGGAGCGGGGCTTGAAAATCAGCGTCGACTTCTGAAATTAAAAGTGGCTCATGGTTTATAGTAGGCTTTTCCTCAAGTTTACTTAAAGCAATTTTACCGATTACATTATGAATTACTTCAATTACGCCTAATGTAGTGTTCCTAGGAATTATGACTTGATTTAACAAACGGTTTTCGACCATAATTTGGTATTTCCCATCTCCCGATACATTTCCAACGAATTCCTCAATAAAAATGCCGTTCGGCAAATCTCATGGGGTAAAAATAAATGTGCTTTTAGGGGAACATACGGAAATGAACCTGTCATTTGCGCTGCAATTACTAGCGACGTCTGACGAGATAGCGTCGTCTTTTTGACCGTTGTAATTGCCATGTCTGGTACCCTATAGATGGCTGATCCCTGCTCCTCCCTTGCTAAATAAGTACGCTTGGCTTCTCCATCGAGCCGAAAACCGTGTTTCTGGATTGCATCCCATCCAAGGATACAGTCTTCAGAGACACCGTTTGTAACTATAAACTCCTGCCTTAAAACAGATTCTCCGTATCGTACGGGCAATGTAACTCTTCCCAGCGTATGCAACTTTTTCTCCCCTACATCATATAAATCGAAATCAAGCTGACTGCAGATCACTTGACCTTTCGGGGGTAACTTCTTGAATAATCTCTCGTGAATAATGCTTTTTGACGCGCCTGTATCAAATAATGCTTGTAAAGGGATCTGGAAAATTTTTAATGGAATTCTAGGGGTCGATTCGTTTGTTATTGTTGTTAAATTCGCGACTTGTCGGGATTTCAACTGAGGCTCCCTATCAACTGACCCGAAGTTACAGTTGATACTTATTGGTTTCCCTGATGTTGAGGGGGACCTGGAATATTAGGCCTATTGGAGCTATATTCGGGGCAGTTATTCGATTTATGACCAATCTCACGGCAAGAATAACAGATTGGGTGCTGCGCTTGTTCCAAATTATGCCGCTGGAATTTACGGCAATCCGATTGTGTATGACCACGATAACCGCAAAAGTTACAAGTTATTACGTTCTCGGTAGGCCTATTATTTGGATTATTACTAGATCTTGGGAAGGGTGGTGTAAAGTTTGTAAGCCTATTTTGGTTTCTATCTCTTTGGTAAGGGTGGGTATTGTTATGGGAGCGCAAATTATGGGATCCCCAATTTCTCTCCCGTTGTTATCAGTGCTAAACGAAACCCTTTTTTTATATGGGGCACTCGCCGAAGATGAAACATTATCCCTCTTCTCAAGTTGGAGTTGTTTACCGCCTGCGTTAGCTCGTGTAGCATATCTTTCATTTCATCCCTCTCAGATTTTGGAGTGTCTACGGTCTTATTTCCCTGACGAATGTTCGCAACGGCATGACTGACTATTTCCTTCTGATGAATTATCGTTTGTTTAAGTTCGTTTAATTCCGAATGTTTCCCATCTTTTGACTCATCAATCGCTCTAACGAATTCATGTTTTTCACGGTCTGATTCCAAAGCTTCTAGGCGAACGGCATAAATGTTTGTCCCTGCAACCTGTGCGCTAAAGTCTCCAAATGTCTTGTACCTTACTTTAGCCTGCAATTTTGAATCCAAACCTTCTATAAATTTCTGCATAAGAATAATCGAAAAGGATCGCTCGGCATAGCCTTCAGGGTACGCTTTCTTAAAGATAGCTTGAAGACGGTGAGCATAATCTATAATTTTTTCGCCCGGTTTACGTTTTGCCTTATTAAATTTTGTAATATATAAATCAACATTTTCATCCCCGTGAAAATGGTCGAGTAAAGCTTCTTTAAGAGCTTCCATACCCAAACATTGAGCTTCCATACCATCCTTACCCTTCAACTATGCTTTCAAAGTTCTCAAGCCAGGAGTCAAATGGAGAAATTGGACTTCCCGAAAAAGAAAGAAGCAATTGTAAACGCGAAAAAGTATGCTGATTTGTCTGAAAATTCAAAAGTCATTGACTGTAGCTGCACGTGACGGCGATAAAGATCTAGCCATGTTTGAATTAAATATGGGGAATTTCAAAGTTCGCTGTGGATTCTGAGGAGTTCTGGAATGCTACCCTGAATTGACTGATACCCTCTAGTATCTCTTCCGGTTGGCTGGAGGGGTGGATTTGTGGGTAGAATTGACAGATTGACTGTCTGCAACGTCGGTGTCTTCTGCGTGTCCTTCTCTTCTTTGGAATGTTTTCCGACAGCGGCGATGTTTGTTGGATCAATGTGGCTTGTTGTTGTGTGTTGTTCGTTTGTATGCACAACAGCGCTTGTCTTAATTGTTTTTCCGTTTGCGGGATTATTGGCTTGATGGCCCTCGCCTGCTGTGCGAAGAATGGATTGTTGGCTTCCGGAAAATTGTTCAGTTTGTCCAAAAGGAATAAAATTTCCGGCAGGAGCACCTCCAAATTGTTGATTAGCTGTAGTTTCTCTAAGTACGACGCTAGGTTGGCCACGTCTTTCAGGAATGTTCGCTATGACGCCAGTAAGATTTCTTCCAGATGAAGTGATGTGTCGGTAACCACGATGATTATTTCCACGTATCTGCCGTCCTCGTCTCGAATCGGTCATGTCCCGTCTCGGAACGAACCCGAAAAGTTCCCGCTCTCTTGTTGGTGTGATCTCTTGTAGATCTATTATGGTAACGGAGCATCGGCCGCCTTTTCCCGATCTGTGCGTAAGAGAGACCAGATATATCCACTCATCAGGGTCTCTCTCTCGCTGTTGAAATGAACGTGTACGTTCACGAGGTCTTGCTGCCTCTTTTCGTACTCCTCGTCGAGACGTAGGACCGCAGGTTGGTACCTTTAGACGTGGTCGATGGCTTCGTTTTTCGCCAGTAAAATGTCGTCGATTGTCTCCTTGAGTCGTCTCGGATGACTCAACTTTCCTTAGGGATTCACGTGGTGGGCCGATCACCATGATTTTTTTGCAAAGCGTTTCCTGCATTTGATTTCGAATAAAATTTAAGGCTGCTATCTTGTCTTTCACTTCAGTGACATCTAAAGGACGTTGAGTGAGCAATGCCCAAGCTTTCTTTTCTTCGCGATCAAAATTTTCCACTACACGCTTAGTTCGAACAAGAGTTTCTGTCGACTACGATCGTTGATTTCTTCCATACTCACAGGTTAAGACCACCGACACCATACTTGTTAATGTTCACAGAAGGGAAAGGACGCTAGCACTTAATAGTTCGAAAAAGTTTCGTCGTTTAAAGGCACACTTGGGAGACACTGAGAAAGTCCAGTGTGGCTGATTGTTGATAACTTCCTACTGATCTTACGCCAGTGTTGCACACTACGTTTTGACGATGTCTGAAAGGGTGGCCTTACCGAGCGGTTCACTGGAGGGCAGTCATAGACAGGTTCACGTGTATATTGTCTCCTGAGGTCATTGGATGACCTTCCCTCCCTAGTGGGTGGGCAGATTTGACACTGTGGGTACCTGGCTCGCTTCGGGTGCCTTTTCATTTCGCGTTGAAAGCACGCATAGCCGTGTTACCGGGCGCGTCAGGGTATTTTTTGCGCCCGAAATCTTTACTTCAACGACGCGCACGACATTGCCAGAGGCACTTGGTAAGATTTCGACTACCTTTCCTAATGGCCACTGAACTCGAGAAGTTAATGGGTCGACTACTAGTACAAGATCAATCACTTCGATGTTTTTGTGATGCTTGAACCATTTTTCCCTTTCGGTGAGAAACGGCAAACACTCGGCAATCCACCTTTTCTAGTGGTGGTTCACAATAAGCTGGCTTTGTGCTAACTGGGTTTTTGAGATGTTTACATTATCGAGGTCGACGATCTGTCGACGTAAGAGGGTCGGGATCTTCGCGTTTTATGCTGAGATGAATTAGAGGCCGGGCGTTAAGCAATGCCCCGACCTCTGCCACGGCAGTATTCATGACTTGATCACTTACGACACTATTCCCTAGGGTCACTTTCATAGCTCTTTTGCAAAATTGCACGAATCTCTCCCAAACTCCGCCAAAGTGAGGTCCACTTGGTGGAGAAAAAATGCCACTCGATGTGTAGACAGGTAAGTTGTGCTTCGAGATAATCTTTGTTCCTTTATAGCTCTTCGTCTGCCTCGTTCAACTCCTTTCTCCAGCTACAAGGTTTGTGCCATTATCTCTATACACAACGACTGGCTTTACCCTTATGCTGGAAAATCGAGAGATCCTGTATGAGCAAACGGGGGCAAGAATGGAGTTATGCAATGAACTGGTAATGGAGCCATGAGTGGCGGTATTGGTTGTGTGTTCCTTCGCTTGCAGGGAATACACTTGTTGAGTAGAGATTTAATTACCTTCCGTCCAGCGGTTATCCTTCCATTTTTTAAAAAACGACAAATATTCCGGGTATGCCACTTCTTTTGCACGTCGAATGCACATTGCAAGAGCTATTTCAGTTTCAACTGGCAACACCACGCAAGCACTCGTTCAAGGCGCACTTTGTTTCAATAATATTCCACACACTTGTCGATCACGTTGTCACTGGGTTCGGTCTTTGTTGTATAGACGTGGAGGACTTCGGGATCTTGATGGTCGTTTTGTTCGATATGATCCTGCGTTGGCCATAGTGGAGGTTCCAACAATAGAAAGGTTGTCGGGATCCAATCTTCTGCTGCAGACGTCTGCTGGAATCTGAATTCCTGGTACGTGCCGCCATTATCGACAATCGGTTTTCATTAAAATCTTTCCAATTCTGTTGCTCACAAACACTTCATATTTGGCCTTAGCGGAAGGGATCTATCTCAGAACTGTCTGGGAGTCGACATGAAACATGGTTTGACTCAGATCCAGGTTCATCTATTGTTATGGCCAGGTGAAAAGCTTCGACAGCTCCTTGGAGTTCGAGCCGAGGGATCGAGAGTTGTTTTAGCGGTGCGACATGTGTCTTGGCCATGATGAAAGATATGTCTACTCTTTCACTTGCGTTTGACGTCCGCACAGAAGCGACTGCTCCAAATCCTAGTTGACTGACGTCGGCAAAAACGTATAGCTGTTGAGTTATTGGATAATCTTCCAAAACGAGGCGCCAAGGAGCTGTGATGTGTTCTAAGCCTGAAAAACTTTGACACCATCTTAGCAATAGAAATTTCAATGGCTCGGGTAGCTCTTCGTCCCAATCTAATTTGGCTCGCCATACCTCTTGCGTCAATATTTTCATGGCGAACATCACCGGAGCGACGAATCCAAGCAGTGGCTACCACAAAATTTATCTTAGTAGGTGTGGGAACGACTGAATTTTCTCTCCCACATTAAAGTGAAGAATCGATTTCACTGTCCCAAAGAATCCGTAGGCGCGATCCATAGGCAATTTGTCCAAGTCTAGCTTTGGGTTGGCTAGTCCTAATGGATTATGAGCAGTGAGAACCTTTCTTGACGACGAAGACCATTTAGTGAGGTTAATACCCCCAGCTGTAGCAATTCCTTTAACTGGCGGGCCCGTTTGATTGTCTCTTATGCCGAATTGAACGAATCCAAATAGTTGTCGACGTAGAAACTTGTTGTTAAGCTGACAGCTGACTCCGGAAAATTCGTTTTGTTGCCTTCAGCTGTTTTGTTCAAGGTGAACAAGCAGGTCGACGGTGACGATACAGCTCCAAAGACATGAACTGACATTCTGTAAGTAAGGGGTGGCGACGTACTACTAGGCGACTGGTACAAAAACCGAAAAGCATCTTGATCCTTTTCTGGAACTAAAATTGATGATACATTTTCTCAATGTCACTACTGATGGGAATTTGGTGCTTGCGAAATAATGTCAAATTCGTTAAGTTGAAGCCGCCTAATTGAAGACGAGCCTTCATTTGGCGGGCCGTTTGACAGAGTTGAATCATTGCCTTATCTTCGGAGTTGAATCATGATTCTCGATGTTCGCTCCGACTAATACGAGGTAACGCAGGAAACGTATGAGTACACCGAGCAAGCTAACGAGAAAGTAGCTCCCCGAAGCAAATTTTAATTTATCGACGTACTGTAGTAATGGTCCGACACACTTGAGTGCTTGATTGAGACTGTATATTGGCTGTAGACCTAACGGCCCCTTGCTGCACTACATTTTAACACGTACCACGAAACTCTGCAGCTCAATTGAATATAGCACGAACTTTTGTCGATGAGCTAGATGAGCTCACGCCCCCATGGTGCGATAAATACCACGTCTTCTTCGTCTCTTTCCGTGCCAATGAGTCGTGAGGATTCTGACGTGTCTAAGGATGTATTTTTTGACCACTGTATCGTATTTTCAGGCGAAGTCATCGTCTCGATGAAAACGTCTTCCAAAAGCGTATAGCCTTTTCAATGCAGAAGAAGAGTGTTCGGAAGCTTTACTTAGTCTGCTTTTCACATTAAGCCGATTTGATACCGTTTACTTAATAATTTTTACAGAAGATTCGAGGATGCGATTTTCACGTAGATTGTCTTCGGATAGAACGGGGTGCTCTATTTCTACGTTCTTGAGGTTAAGTTGCCAGAACTGCTTGACTAACTAGTTAAGGTCCTCGCGACGTTCCTCGGTTACCAAACGAGCGATGAGCGGGCGTCCATCCTGTGGCGGGGCCCGTTTGACTATCCAAACACCACCCAAACAAAAATCGTTCCAACTGTCGGCTTGATGAAAGCTTCATGATCATGGGCCTCTGCGACTTCGATGACTATCAACACGGTTACGTCCTCCTGTTGAACGGTCGGGACTTCAATACCACGTAGGTGTGCCCAGGACACCAACTGTAGAAGGTCGATCGGCAAATTCGGCGTCACCTTTAAATTGCCAACGGCGCAAGCGTGTTTGATTTCAAACTTACTTGTGCTGTCACGAGACGAGAGGTCGAAATTTACTAAGGAAGCCTTAACGTTCGACGTGGCTTCATCCTACGAGACAACGCTGATGAATTTAGACGGTTCAACAAGTCCCAACTTCTTTACTACGTCGCTCCTGTTCAGCGTAGAATTGCCTCCAGTATCCAGGAAACCGAAAATGATGACTCATGTTTCACCAACTCCAATACGAACCGGTACAATCTAGAAATCACTTTACTGTTTCGAAGAGGGTTAAGGTCAAAGGATTGCTGCCAATGGTTGATCTAATGGAGCAGTTGGATCCGCTAGCTTCCTCAGTTGGATGAGTTCAATGCCGCGAAGCAAATTGTGGTGTGGAGAACCAGTGCATCCAGCGATGGTACAACTGATGTCCCTTGGATATTCTTTTCCCTCTTGTTTGCCGGTGGGACACAGCAAAGATCTCCCGGAATACTTTCTTGTGAGCGAGGGAGATGTGAAGAAGGTGCAGTTTGAAAGATGTGTGTGGGTGGATGTGTGGGTTCTACCGTTGCATACACGGGATCTCCAATGTACCGTCTTCTCGGCGGTTCTCTTCTATGATGTTGGTCGGCTCCTTGGAGGCGCGGTTGCCGAAGATGATGACGCCGACAATCTCGAACCTTCCATTGACTCATACGGTTTAATTATCAAACGGAGCACCAACTTTCCAAAATGGGTGATTTTTCGCTCACAGCAATCTCCATTCGCAGTATAGAAAATCTGAATATACGGTGTTAGTATCCAGTCATCGTACCGCTTAAGTTTGAGCAAACGTTTGTAACAAAATGGAAGATGTTTGTTTTCGTTCGGATTCACTTACGGCCGTTACAAACCTGTCTACGAGCCACGCTCTTGTTCGGGCTGACTAGAAAATATTCTTGTAGCCAGTCTTCAAAATTAGTTTGCTGAAAAATGGTTTGTCATTGGGAACTGTAGAAGAATTTAAATAGGCTGGAAAGTACAACAATCTGGCAAAGCCTCAGAAACGGGTACCGCGACTCACAAAATTAAAAAATTATTAAATAATTGGAAACCCAGAATTGGAAAAACCTACAGAAAGATCAAAGAAGTGAGGTGCTGGAAATTCTTTAGGATTCCTTTAGCTGTTTGGTTTTAAGTGAAAAAGATTTGGGACACTACACATTGGTAGAACATGATATATATGCGGGAATTAACCATCCAATTCACCAGGTGCCTAATAGAATTGCTAGGAAAGACCGAATCGTGACTCAAAAGCAGGGGGAAGGAATGTTGTGTCAGATAATAATGGTATACCCTGACAATACTTGGTCTTCTCCTGTGGTTATAACAAAGTAGAAGGACGGAACTTGGCGTTTCTGCGTGGATTGCCGTATGCGCAATGCAGTGACGTGAAATAAGAGATTCTTACCCCCAATCTCGCGTAGCCGATACACCGAGCCGCGTGGAGAGGGCTACAATTATGGTCAGCATGGATCTTCAATCCGGATACCAACTGGTTTCAGTCGCCGAGTAGGATAGATCTAAGGCAGCCTTTTAAAACAAACTACGATAGATGTACGGGTTGTATCGTGTTCCTAGATGGCTTGAACATATTATCGGCAACGGTTTAAGCACACTTGGAACGACTACGCTCAGTTCTGGATCGCCTTGGGAAAGGAAGCGTGAAACTCAAATAGTCAAAGTACTTATTGGCTGAGAGACATGAAATTTTTGGACACACATTAACACATTACATTTAATTTTTTTGGGCAAGTTGTTACCAAAGACAGTGTAGATCCTGATTCTGAAAAAATGGAGGCCATTAAAATTTTCCATTTCTAGCAATAGTCACACATAGAGTACTGTAGTTACTGTAGAGTCACATAGTCACTCTACAGTAACCTAAATTAACCGGGTGGAAGGCTTCCTGGGATTGTGCCCCCGTTATCAACGTCACATCCAGCATTTTACAGCCATCGCACGTTAACTCATCTCGTTAACAAACAATGAAACTCCTTTCATTTGAGGAACGTATCAGGTTTAGAGTTTCAATGCTTTGAATGAGGCACTTACATCAACTACAGAGCTAGACCATCTAAACAACAAATTTGGCGATGGAAATTTTTCCGGATGCATTCAGTTACGACAGAGGAGGAGTACTAACACAGCCCTTCAAGAGAACCAAAACACCAGTAGAATACGCAAGTCGCTTACTATCTAAATGGTAACTAAATTATTCATTTACAGAGAAAAAGTATGTAGCACTATTATGGTACCTTGCAATGAGGCTAAGTCATACAGCATTACCAATGTAATGAGACTAGGTCTTGCTGCCAGTCAGGCATTGCCGTCCCATTCTACATATCTTACCTCAGCAACCGCAAATAGCAGGGATTGTCATTAAACATTGTCGACTCATACCGCCAAGGAAGGAACCCGTCCAGATAGAATAGTGTTAAATGGGAAGGCAGACAGCCATTGAGGGATAGCTAATTGAAAAGAAATCGCCAAGAGCGATCATACAAAGAAGATCGAGATAGATTTCCCGTGACAGATCCAATAGCCGTGGAAGATATCAGGATTGCACACAATACACATATCTGGATAACAAGAACACAAGACAGTCATGTAAACTAATTAAAATACCCGTAGATTTAAGCAATCAGAAATGCCAAGTTTTAGTAGATGTGGGAGCAGCAGCCAGTACCATATCGTCGGAAAAATTTTCTCTGTTACTCCATAAGGCAATCTAAGTTGAATTAGAACCTAAAATTCGCCAATGATTTATATCGGTCTCAGGGAATGTTATGTACCCTTAAGGATGTTTTACTTTAAGTATTAAATTAGCTCCAAACTTCGGTTTTCAACATGGTTTGGTGTATCATAGGCTTAGATTTTTTCATCAAAAATATAAAACAAAAATCCATGTAGCTAATAAAACACTAATATTAGTATAGAACGGAATACAATCCGATTTAGTATTATGAAAATAGCAATCCTAATCTATAGCATTAAAGGAAATTCAACCATTACCTTCGAATTATCCCATCTGTTAGTGATAGGTGGAAATGAGATAGGGAAAGTCTTAAACGACAACAAACAAGTATTTGCATCTAAACCAATTGAATTAGGATGTACTAACGTGCTAAAGCGTAGAATCAAAACGATCTTCTGTAGTATTGCTATTTGAACATGTTCCACATGTAGAGAATAAAAATTGTATCATTATGAGTAAGACGTTAAAGAGAAACAAACGTCAAAACCCCTGTTAGAAGATCCTTAAGACAAGCCATTACACAACCAAAAAAACTGATAACAGAAATGTAATACAATAACGGATGAGAACCATAATTTCGAGCCTTATCTTCTCTCTAGCCGAAGGCCTAACCCAACCAATAACCATCAGCTCTTGCAACTGATCGAAGAGTATAATAAAAGGTACCATAGACTTAGAACACCCGTACTATTGTTCACACCCCGAACCGGTAGAAATACCATGGCAAGTTATTTACAAATTACTGAGAAAGAATAAGGAACCCATAGCATGGGAAGGGAATCCCAAAAAGGTAGAGAAACTAGTACTCACTAAAAGGTAAGATTTACAACTTTAAATTGCAAAACTGAATGTCACAACATTTTGTAATTAACACAGGGATATGGGTCCTCCACCTCAAAGCCCATTGATGAAGTAGTAATACTATCTCAGCGTATTTCACATGTCCATAGGTCCACCTTAAAGTCAAAGTCACTATGTAAAAGCAAGCAGAAATGCGTCTGCTTTTAGAGCGAACTATTAGCTGTCACAGAAAAAAAACATTGTGAGCTCAGCGCCTCAGGTGGGAATAAAATAAACTATTTTTGACAGGAAAAACTTAGCACCGTCTTCACTTTAAAAAATTCCCTTTCGTAAAATAATTAATACATATGAACTTGTGATATTACTAAAAAGGAATATAGTTTAATCAATATCCTATAGATTAATGTAATTGCGAGGTGTAGGAAACATTTCCTTGTATACAAAAAAAATTTCCAAAAAATGAGGTGTCGTGTCACGAAAAGGCATACCAACGTTAAATCAACCAGCCTTCTCCAACAATCAAGCCATGGGGAGTTGGAGACTGAAGCTCAGATGCTGAAGCTGGAATTGAAGTTGGAAACGGTGAGGGCTCAGATGGAGGCAAACAAACTTCCATAACAGAAATCCTTAATAAGGCTTTAAGGAGCATGTGTGAACAGTTAAGTAAACTCATTGAGAGCTCAAGAGTCACGTCCAGAGACATTGCGGCAAACAACACGCTAGTCAGCGAAGCATGATGAAGATGAGCGCTCTGAACGTTCCATAACCACAGTCAAGTCAATCGTCCTCACAGCAGCTGTTGTAGTTGTCTACAACCTCCAAACTTCAAGATCCAGCCGTTTGATGGTAACCCGAAGAATTACTCACGATTCCAGGCCAAATTCCAGGCTTTGTATGAAGAGTATGAGGACTCTCCGGTTCTTCTTTTTATGTTGGAGGAGCACGCTCTCAAAATCGAAGTACAAACCATGAGATGTACAGCCATACCACCTTGATGACCCTTGAAGCGAAATTGACGCCTTACCTCAAGGATAAGTGGATTGAAAAACGAAAAAAGGCCGGCGTAGAACCGACCGTTCTAGACGACTGGGTAACGTTAAAATTCATGAGCAAACAACATGGGAAAAACGAATTCGAGTCTTTACCCACGTCGACGTCCAAAGGTGTTAAGTTCGACGAAAGGAAGCACGTCAAACGACTCAGCCTCCCATATACGGCGACCATCGGACAAATATCGACGATGGAAGGCTCGAAGGTAGCGGCGTCATCATTTTCAGCAACCAAGCCTCCAACTAGCCGATCAACATCGGGGAAGATACAAGCCGAGAAGACAGAACGGTGGAAATACCTTATATGTAACGGCAGTGTCCACAATCTTTCAACCTGTACTATTTTCATGTCGCTCACGCCGACGAAAAGGGCTGAGAAAGTATTCAAGTCCGGAAGATGTTTATTACGTCTTACGGGAAACCATGAACGCAAGGAATGCCCCAAGGATATCAGCTGTACTATTGCTGGGTGCACTGGATCCCGACAGCACACCTTGCTTCATGGATCTGAATTCATCCTGTCACCGATTTGATCGGTGGAGGCAAGACTCCCTAGAGGGCTCCCGTACTCGTTCGATTTTCTTTTGGTTCCCCGTCTGTGTCTTCTTGGAAGCACATATAATTCGACTGAATCAGATTGTGTTTTAAGTTTGAGTTGCCATTACAGTTCCTTTCAGGGCTGTTGATTAGTAACTTTGAAGTCTTCTTTTTGCCCTTTGCCAGTTGACATTCACGTCGAAACCCCCCCTTGGTTTGTTCAATAAAGAATTCCAAATCTTAGTTCAGTTTTCTAATTGTGAAACCAGGAAAGTCAGGGCTCAAAGACTGGCTGTTAAGCTATTGCTACTCTCTCAGTTGAGATACGCAACACATCCCATTGAGGAGGTTAGCTGCTCCACCAGTGCCACCATCGACTGCATCCCTTGGGACTTTAACCCATTTAGAAACAGTAAACCGACGTGTACGTTTCAAGATCGTACCGGTTCGTGTTAGAGCTGGTAAAACATGGGTCGACACTTCGGTTTCCTGGATACCGGAAGTGACACCACGCTGATTAGGAGCGACTTGGTAAAGAAGTTGGGACTTGTTGGGCCGTCTAAACGCATCACCGTTGTCTCGTATAACGGAGCCACGTCTATCGTCGCGGCTTCCGTAGTAAACTTCGCCCTAGCATCTCGTGATGGTAAAAACCAGTTTGAAGTCAAGAACGCTTAACTCGTCGACAACTTGAAGGTGACGCCGAATTCGCCGATCGACCCTCGACAGTGGGAGTCATGGACACACCTACGTGGTATTGACGTCCCGACCGTTCAAAAGAGGACGTGACCGTGCTGATAGGAATCGACGTCGCAGAGGCCCATGATCATGTAGCTTCCATCAAGCCGCTGGCTGGAACGACTGGGCCCATCGGCTTTAAGACGCCGTTTGGCTGGTGTCTGGGTGGACAAACGGGCTCGACACAAGACGGACTTCCGTTCATCACTCATGTGACCACCGAGGAACGTCCCGAAGGCCTAAACGAGTTGGTCATGAAATTCTGGAAACTTGAGGCAAAAGAAGTGGAAGTAGATCAGCCCATTTTATCCGAAGATGATCTACGAGGAAAACGTATCCTCGAATCTTCAGTAAAGAGTATTGGTAATCGGTATCAAGTCGGCTTAATGTGGAAGACCAACGACGTAAACCTCCCGAACAATCGGTCGTCTGCCTTGAAGAGGCTCTACGCTCTCGAGCGACGCTTTCATTGAGACATGGAGTTTGCTCGAAAGTACGATGCAGTAGTCAAGGAGTACATCGACTTGAAACATGCCCGACTTCTCACGACCCAAGAAGCACGGACGGAGACGAGCAAGACGTGGTATCTACTACACCACGGGGTCGTGAGCCCATCCAGTTCATCGACCAAAGTCCGTGTTGTATTCGATGGAGCTGCTGAGTTCGGTGGCACATCGATAAGCCAAAATTTGCTTCGAGGACCTAACCTACTCGTTTGCTTCCGCCGTAACCTCATACCAGTCGGAGCGGTCAACGAGAAAATGTTTCACCAAGTGAAAGTTCCCGAAGAAGACCAAACGGCTTTCCGATTTATCTACCGGACGCCCGGCAGTTCTCCAGCCCCGTTAACGTATCAGATAACTGTTCACGTATTTGGAGCGATATGCTCTCGGATGACCTGCATCTTCGGCTCAACCGAACGGCCGATGACCACCGCGACCAGTTTCCAGAAGTAGTTGATAGTGTTCGACGGAAGTTTTACGTCGACAATTACTCCGACTTCTTCGACTCTGAAGACGAGGCAGTCAAACGGTCCCGCCAGATGAAATCTCTTCTTCAGTTAGGCGGGTTCAACTTGACAAAATGGACGTCGTCAACGAGAACGGTGATAGCAGCGTTACGAGAATGCGGCCTCGCTTCACCAACCCTGGATCTGGACTTGGAGAAACTCCCCGTTGAAAGAACGCTTGGAGTAATGTGGGACAGAGAGAGAGATATGCTGACGTTCTAGATTCGGAAGCCGTCGAACAACGAAACCCTCACCAAGCGAGCCTTCCTAAGCATCATCTCTAGTGTCTACGACCCGCTGAGAATGGTTGCACCTGTTGTCTTCATAATGAAGTCTTTGCTCCAAGACATCTGGACAAACGAAGAACGGATTGGTTGGGACGACGTCTTACCTGAAACATTGAGGCAACGTTTCTATTGCTGGTACGACCATCTGAAAAATTTAGAGTCTTTTTCGGTTCCGAGATGCTTCCGTTTCAAACGCGGACATTGGACTCCACAGCACTTCCACGTCTTCACGGATGCAAGCTCCAAAGGTTACCGAGCAGTAGCCTATTTCCGTACCGTATTCGAGAATCAGTCCATCAACGTGTAGTTCGTTATGTCAAAAACATACGTCACGCTGATGAATGCAATAGAAGGTCTCAGCATCGACCTCACGATTTGTCGTGAACTAGAAATCGACTTGCGACAAGTGACTTTCCACACGGACTCACGAACGGTGCTACGGTGGATCCATTACAAAAACCTGACGATTTGAAGTCTTCGTCAACAACCGCATCGGTAAAATACTCCGGAACATAGGTCACCGACAATGGCATCATGTTGCTGGAGGCTTAAACCCTTCGGACCTCTGCAGTAGAAGTATCGGCCCAAAGGATGTCAACGAGTTGGTCAACTTTCACAGAGGACCTCTGTTCCTGAACCTAGACCCCTCAGAGTGGCACATTTGGGAAGAAAATACGGAGCCAGAAGAACGGGATGTAAACGTGATTCCTATCTTGGCAGTCAAAACGGAAGATGAAAACCACGTCATCAATCGATGTGTTGTACGTTTTTCCAACTTGTTGAAACTTCAACGAGTGTTGGCCTGGAATCAAAGATTTTCCAACAACGCTCGAGCCAAATTATGTGGAGAAAAACCCATTGTCGGAGAGTTAACGTTAGAAGAAATAGTAACAACGCTGACAGTATGCATCATACGTGCACAGGAATCGGCCTTTGCTGGAGAATTCTACGCCCCTACGCAAGAATCTAGAATTGCCACTCAGATCAAAGCTTCGCACCTTCAAGCCCTTCTTGGATGAAGTCGGAGAGTTGCGAATAGGCGGACCTATACTTCACGCGCCAATAGATTATGCAGCTAAGCACCCCATACTCCTACCAGCGACGCAACTTTTAACACGGAGAATAGTTTGGGATTATCACATAAGACATCTGCACGTCAAAACAGAGAGATTATTGACTGACCTCCGTTCACGCTATTGGATACTTTCTGGACGCAAGGTGGTAAAATCCGTAATCAACAATTGCTGGCTTTGCAAATGCACGTCGTCGAAGCCTAGCCCTCCGTTGATGGCTTCACTACCAGTCCACCGTTTAACAACTCATCTGCCCGCGTTCACGTACACCGGGTCGATTACTTTGGACCTTTAACTGTACGAGACGATGGAGGAGGAAGACGACATTGAAATACGTTGGGTTAGCCTATTCACGTGCTTGATGACACGAGCAATCCACTTGGAAATAGCCAACGGGCTCAGTATGGAGGAGTTCCTACTCTGTTTTTCTCGTTTTGTCAGCCTGCACGGAAAACCGAGGGTTTTTTACAGTGACAATGGAACAAACTTTGTTGCTGCCGAGCAGGAGTTGCGACAGGCTTTGGAAGAACTTGTTACTAAATACGAAGAGCTTCAGACGATGATGGCCTGTCAAAAAGTAGAATGGCACTTCGCTTCACGAAGGTCCCACTTCGGTGATGTTGAGTGATGTTCCCACTCGGCAAAGGATTGTACAATCCTGTAAGCGGGCAATGAAAACCAGCATAGGTAATTGCCTAGTCACAGACCAAGTACTACGGACCGTCGTTGTTGAAGTGGCAGCTCTGCTAAATGGCCGGCCGTTAACGCACTTAAGCATGGATCCCGAAGATCCTGATCATTTTACGCCAAATCACTTTCTATACGATGGCGCTCGGCCGTACTTGCCCCTCCAGCTGGCCGACGTGGAAAACATGAACGTCATTACTGTAACGAAGTCATAAAATACAATTTTTATTGAATTATATTGTGTTTTGATTGTTTGTTTTATTAATATGATTATATATTATATCCGTTGTCTTTATTTCTTATAGATATCATAATTCAAGTGTTGTTGCCCTTTCGTTGAATTCTATTTTTATATTGTACCTTGTGCTCTACTTATTTCCGATTGGATGAATCTGCATGAGTAGGAAGTCGCGCCATGCATTTCCGTGAATATGAAATGTTCCTGCGTACGACATCCGGAGCTCATTTGTCGGAAATGCTATGTTCCCTTAAGCCTGTAAAACGTATAAAAGGATGCCCTTTTTGTTCCCAAAAGTTAGTTCTATACTCCTACAGTTCTCTTCAGCCCTTCAGTTATTTCCAGTTCCAGTTCTCATTCTTAGTGCTACAAGTGCTGTCTATTTCTTCAAATATAGTGAGTTCAATTTTGTTACTCATTCCATAATTATTGTGAGTACTTTCATCGCTTCTTGTGTGCCTGACAAGTTCCGTCTGTCTTATCTTTTCTCTTTCAACGTTTGACATCTTTATTCCATCTTTGCCACGGCGGTGACGGTAAGACTAGACTCACCTGACTCCATTTGTATTTCCGTTTCCCATTTATTTATGGGAATATTTTTAGCGATCTATCGAACTCACTCACAATGACGGATAATATTTTTTCTAGTAAGCATAAACTTTCTCGCACACCTGTATCCACTATTAAAAGTCCTATTGAGCCAGTTATTCAAATTGATGAAGGTGTAGCCAGAACCCTTAATTTTGATAAAACTTCCACTTCAAATCTTGCTGGATCTGATAAGTTTACGGGTAATAAAACCTCGAGAAAAGCAACAGAAACTATCAGGAAATCTGCCTCTCCTGTTTTGAAGCCTAGTGCAATTCCGAATAATCCCCAGCTAAGAAAGTTAAGATCGAACTCTGCGTATGAGTTAGTAAAGCCAGTAGACCTTTCAAACGTTCGCAAACCACGAGCTCAAAGTAAAGCTGATACCTCGACCGTAAAAAATTCTCCTTCCTTCATAGCCCAACTAGTAAACCGTCTTTCACCCAAGAAAACCGTTTCCACAAACACTTCCCCAACAAACGCTTTTTTTGAACAAGTCTCGGGTTTGTTTGCAAAAAAGAAGACAACCAATGGAAGACCAGCTCAACGTCAACCTTCAGCACCTGTTCCAAGAGATCAAGAAGAAAGGGGACAGCATCTTCCAACTACCGAACAGCCAGCTACCGTTCCTACTGCTAGCCATCAAGAGCCTCAAGGAGAGGGAGAAGGACTTCCAATCGAGCGACCCAAAAATCTGGGATCATCTTGTCGTGTTGATGCGCAACATTCAGAGGAATTACGACGCCAAACAACACTAACGGATTGGAAACAACCGAAGACACTTCTGAAGTATCTGACATCCATTCTGGAGGTGAAAGCCAGTGTACCGATCACGAAGAAGACGAAGAAGCAGACGGAGGAAATTGTGACGGAGCTCAAGAAAATTTTCACACGACACGCGAGACAGGTTCTGACTTGCCTACACGGACAAATTTACAACATAATAGACCTTCAAGTGGTCACACCAACAACAAAGCGAGAACTATTCGGCTTCGTTCCAAGACGGGACATCACCGACAGAGACGAGGAAGGGAGATACGTGGAAATCATCACCAAAGTGAGCGACACATCCCTTCATCTGGAAGAGATCTTGCTGGCGTCCCAACGAACGTTCCTAAAGGAAGTAGCCAACCTAGCGGCATACCTAAAGAAACTACAACTCATCAACAATTTGGAGGTACTACAGCCGGAAATCATATTCCTTTTGGACAAACTGAACAATTTTCCGGAAGCCAACAACCCGTTCTTCGCACAGCAGGCGAGCGACATCAAGCCAATAATCACGCAAACGGAACAAAAGTTGAGACAATCGCTGACGTTCATACAAACGAGACCAACGCAGCAACAAAGCACGCCAATCCAACAAACATCGCCGCTGTCGGGAAGCATTCCAAAGAGGAAACGGTCGCGCAGAAGAAACTATCATTTCAATCAGTCACAAACCCTACACTGTCCTACGTACCCTCTACCCTGTCCTCGAGCCCACCCACCCAGCCAGTCGGATACAACGCAGGGGAATTTAAGGCAATTATGAACGACATTTCAGAACACCCTCAGAATTCCCAGGGAAGAGCTTTGAATTTTTTAAAATTTAATCCAAACATGGCGGAATCTTGTTCTCGATCAAGAGCGGCCATAGTCGATGATTTGAACGATTTCCAAAATAATCAACACACTTTTTCCCGTTTACAGCTACTTCCTTCTTTTTCTGGAAATCCCCTTGTGCGTTTTGACTCCTGGTTAGAATCTTTTGAAAGTATAGTAGAAGGATCAGGTTGGTCTGAGGGGAAAATTATTCAGATGTTAAGGGCAAAATTGGCTGATAAAGCTTTCTCGATTATTCAGGCAACCTTGAAGGGTCATCCTCACAACTATGCTTTAATTAAAGAATCTCTTCTTGATCATTTTCATGGTGACGAAAATGCTGACTTTTATCAAAAGAAGTTTAATAAAGCTAAGCGTAAGCCAGGGGAAAAGATTATAGAATATGCTCATCGTTTGCAGGAAATTTTCAAACGCGCATATCCTGTAGGCTATTCAGAAGCATCTTTTGCTATAATTCTTATGCAAAAATTTATAGAGGGGTTGGATTCCAAATTACAATCGAAAGTTAAATATAAAGAATTTAAAAATTTTAATGATCTTATTTCGGCGACACGAATGTATGCATTGCGACTGGAGGCCATGGAAACGGATAGGGAAAAACATGATTTTATTAGGGCAGTGACTGAGCCTCCTGACACCAAAGATGCAGAATTAAAAGAACTAAAGGAAATAATATTGGAGCAAAAAGAATTCGTCAAAAATGCCGTAGCAAATATCAGACAGGGAAGCAAACAAGTCGATGACCCAAAAACTGAAAAGGAGGAAATTAAGGGCGCACTTCTTGAGCTAACGCAAGCGGTAAGGCAATTGCAATTTGATAAAAACGTATCAAGCGCACCGTATAAGAAGCAAGTTTCGTTCCAAACTAGTGACAGTAACCAGGATAGGAATTGGAGACCTCCGCAGCAGAATAACAATAATAATGGCGCACAATCTTTCAATAAATTCCCGGATAGGCCTACAGCTCATAAAACCCCTGTTTCAAAACCAGCTGGTGATTCTCACCACAAGCCTACACAGCCACAGCTGATTTGCAATTTTTGTGGATATAAGGGTCATTCGCAGACAAATTGTTACAAATATCAACGGCAAAGTTTAGAACAAGCTCAGCCACCAATATGCTATTCATGTCGGGAAATTGGCCATAAATCAAACAACTGTACAAAGGCAAAAAACCAGAGTAGGCCTAACATTCCAAGTCCGCCTCCGAACCAGGGAAACCAATAGGTATCAACTGTAACTTCGGGTCAGTTGATAGGGAGCCTCCGTGTAAATCCCGACAAGTCGCAAAATTAACAACCATAACGAATGAATCGACACCGAGAATTCCATTGAAAATTCATCAGATCCCACTTCAAGCATTATTCGATACAGGAGCGTCTAAGAGTATTATTCATGAGAAATTATTTAAGAAATTACCCCAAAGAGGTCAAGTGATCTGCAGTCAACTTGATTTTGATTTATACGATGTAGGGGAGAAAAAATTACATACGCTGGGGAGCGTTACTTTGCCCGTGCGATACGGAGAGTCAGTTTTGGAACAAGAGTTTATTGTTACAAATGGTGTTTCTGAGGACTGTATCCTTGGATGGGACGCAATCCAGAAACACGGATTTCGGCTTGATGGAGAAGCCAAGAGCATTTATTTAGCAAGAGATAAGCAGGGATCAGCTATTTCTAGCATTCCGGACATGGCAGTTACTTCGGTCAAAAAGACGACGTTATCTCGTCAGACGTCGCTAGTAATTGCCGCGCAAATGAAAGGGTCATTTCCGTTTGTTCCGCCGAATACAGCTTTTATATTTACCCCAGCAGAAGATTTGCCGGCCGGCGTTTTTATTGAGGAGTTCGTAGGAAAAGTATCGAGAGATGGAAAATATAATATTCTAGTTGAAAATCATTCGTTAAATCAAGTCAAAATCCCCAGGGGTACGAAGTTAGGTGGCATCGAAGCTACTACTCGAACGATCGGAAAAATTTCTTTAAATAAAGTTGAGGACAGGCCTAACGTAGTAAAAGAGCCTATTGTAATTCCGGAGGTCGACCCCGAATTTCAAACACAGCTCGCTAAATTATTAAATGACTTTCACGACTTGTTCGCTGCAAAAGATTCAGAATTAGGCAACACAGATCTTATAAAACATACAATTGATACACAGGGACGAGGCCCTATCCGACAACGCCCATATAGAGTTACAAATAATCAAAGAAAATTATTGGAGGATAAGGTACAGGAAATGCTTGATGCGAATGTAATTCAATACTCGCATTCGCCATGGGCTTCACCTGTGGTTTTAGTTGAGAAAAAAGGTGGAGAAGTCAGGTTTTGCGTCGATTATTGGAAATTAAATAGTATCACAAAGAAAGATTCGTTTCCTATGCCAAGGATAGATGAAACATTGGATAAATTGTATGGGAAGAAATTTTTTACTACTCTCGACTTAGCTGCGGGATATTGGCAAATTCAGGTAGATGAGCCAGCTATAGAAAAAACAGCATTTGTTGTAGAAAATAATCTATACGAATTTAAGCGTATGGCATTTGGCTTGTGCAATGCACCTGCCACATTTCAAAGACTAATGAATTATGTACTGAAAGACGTTTTGGGAAGTAAGGCATTAGTTTATTTGGATGATGTAATAATCTTTTCGGATAATTTCGAGGACCATTTGAGGGATATTCGGGAAATTTTTCAACTACTACAGGATGCAAATTTAAAATTAAAACTTAAAAAATGCCAGTTTATTAAACGATCGGTAAATTATTTAGGCCATGTCATTTCGACTGAGGGAATTAAGCCAGATCCAGGGAAAATCGATAAAATAGTGAATTATAAAACACCTTCTTCTGTAGACGAAGTAAGATCATTTTTGGGATTAGCCGGATATTATAGGAGATTCATTCAAAATTTTGGATCAATAGCTAAGCCATTGACCCGATTAACTCATAAAGACCTTAGCAAAATACCTTTTGTTTGGGGTACTGAGGAGCAAAATGCCTTTGAAAAATTACGAACTTCTCTCGTTACGCCCCCAGTATTAGTTTACCCCAATTTCAATGAAAAATTTTTACTTTTCACAGACGCATGTGATTATGGAATAGGAGCGGTACTTTCGCAGATACAAAATGGCCACGAACATCCGATAGCGTATTCTAGTAGACAATTAACAAAAGCTGAGATGAAATATGCCACTACAGAGAAAGAAGCTTTAGCAGTGATTGATGCAATTAAACATTTTCGACATTATCTTTTGGATAAGCCATTCGAGATTATTAGTAATCATCGTCCACTACAGTGGCTTAAGGATCAAAAAGATAACAATGGGAGATTAGGACGATGGGCTATATTGTTAGCTGCGACCAATTATGAGTTAAAGTATAGGCCTGGTCGTATTCACCAAAATGCTGACTGTTTGTCACGTTTAAAGGTGGCGAGTATTCAAACTGGGAAAAATATTAAGTTTACTTGTGAGAAACAATTAGAAGATGAACTTTGTATAGCTATTAGGAATTATTTGGAGAAAGGAGAATTGGATGAAATTTTTCAACAAGCTAGGCCAGATTGGGTAAAAGAAATTGAATATTTTGAAGTCATCGAAGGTACTCTTTATCGGCATGAGTTGCCTTTGTCAAATAGCAAGCGCAGCGACGTAAATTATCAATTAGTGTTACCTGTAGAGCTCCGCCATCTAGTGCTCAAGGAATTACATGACGCACCGATGGGAGGGCATTTAGCATTTTATAAGACGTATTTAAAAGTAAAAAACCATTATTATTGGCCTAACATGAGGGGCAATATTAAAGAGTATTGCCAAGCTTGCGAAATATGTATAGCTAACACTTCCTCTACATATAGAGCAGTTTTGCACCCTCATGAAGTCGCCAAAGCTCCTTTTCAAGTAATTGGAATGGACTTTTTAGGGCCTATCACTCCGATTTCGCCTAACGGAAATAATTATATTTTAGTTATTACTGATTATTTCAGCCGATGGGTAGAAGCTGTCGCTTTAAAAGATCAAACTGCGTTAACAACAGCTGAGTGTATATATAAAACCATTATTGTCCGTCATGGGATGCCGAAAGCTATTTTATCTGATCGTGGAACAAATTTCACGTCAAAATTATTTCGATATTTTTGCAAAAAATTAAAGATCGATCAAAGATTAACGACTGCATATAATCCAGCCAGTAATAGGGAGACCGAAAGATTTAATAGAACATTAACAACAATGTTAAGGAAAGAATTAAGGGATGGGGAACATTCCAATTGGGAGGATATGTTAGACGACGTATTATTTGCATATCGTAGTTCAGTGCACGCGTCAACACTTGACACCCCTTATTATTTGCTGCATGGTAGGGACCCGAATATTCCAATTAATGAATTTCTGGATGCGTCCCCAAAAACTTTTAAATCTTCTTCTGATTATGTGGGTAATTTAGCGGAACGTTTGCGATATAGTTTCCAAAGGGTTAGGGAAGAAAGCGGAAAAGCTAGGGAGCGCCAGAGGGAACAATATAACAAACGTGCAAAGGAAAAGCGGTACGCTGTGGGCGATAGAGTGTTATTTGATATTCGTGTAGTTAAAGATGGGGACTGTAAGAAATTCACTTCTAAATATAAAGGGCCGTATAGGATAGTTAAGGTATATTCTAATAATACAGTAGATATAGCAGATAATTCCTATATCTGTCAACGTACTCACGTTAACAGATTAAAACCGTTATATGAAACAATGCTTTGGAAGACCGAGCATTGTCCTCCATTTGAATCGTCTTCTGAGTTTGAGAATCGATTTCGTAAAACAATTTCAACTCAAACAATTGATGAATCAGAAAATCTGGATAAGCCTATAGATGAAGTTGATGATTTGTATGTTATCCAAGAAATTGTAAACCCTTCTCCTGATGTAAACACTACACTTCTTGGCGACGACTTGAAAATACACACCGGAAAAGAGGCGAGAACTCTCGCGACGAAAAAAAAATACGAATTCGACTGAACAATCGACGAAGATGGAGGTCATTCATCTGGATTCACACGATTCTGAAAATTGTGCGAAAGACACGCCGGAAAAGTGTCCACCAAATGAGATACAATCTGAAAATTTGCAAGAAAATTTGGAAAAGGATGCACCTGAAACAGTCGCGAACACCGGACGCCCACAAAGAAATCGCAGGAAGCCTATTCGATATGGATTTTAATATGAATCTCTCTTGGCTGCTCTCTTACGGTTAGAAGGGACTATATAAGCCCATGACATACAGTGACAGATATTCAACAGTTGTGTTTGGTGATCTTGATTCCAACATGGATTCCGGCAGCGCGGTGGAACTGAACCAGTGGGACATCGCCCAAACCATCGAAGTGGCGACGACATCTAATCCACTCACCGGTAACGAGGAACCGGCGACCAAACGTCACGGGACAAAAGAAGAAGGAGAGTTAGAAACTGACGAAGAAAAGGAGATACGGCGGGAGAAGGCCGTGGAAGAATTTCTACAGCCAATATTGACTAAGGACGAGAAAAGGAAAAGAGACGACGATGAAAAACTGTGGGATGAGATGTGGGATAATTATCGAAGCCCAGGTGCTCATTCACAGGACTCGGAAAACGAATTTAACTGGCGTCGGGAGCAGCGCCGCTACAACAGAGAAATGCGTCGACGGACAAGGGAGTTGGCGGAGGAGCTACAACTCCATATCCGCCAAGAAAACTGGAAAAAAGCAGTGCTCAAGCTGAAGAAGATTCTGGATCTAGATCCCGAAAATCGAAGTCCACCCCTTTATGGTTGGTTTCCAGAAGACTGGAACCCGGCCTACCGTTGCAGATTTTGTAAGAAGGATTGAAGGAAGATGACCCGATATTTTCGTCACTTTAATAAATTCTTTTATTCTCTTTGTTGTAGTGCTTTTGTGTATGGGTAATGTTATCCTTTTGTGTATGAGTTCTTACAATTATTCTCTTTCATATTCATGTTTGTATTTTCAACCGACTTGTATGGCATGGCATCTCTTATATTCGCTCGTCCGACGTTCAAATATATTTACGCTTAGGTTCGGAATCTCGTATAATTTTTTTTCACTTCATTATTATTTACTATTTCCCTGTGATGATAGGAGAGTTTTCTCTTCTATGATACATGGTTGAGGAGGACTTAACATAAAACAAATAAAAATATAACAATAAGAGTAGGAAAAATTGAATGCAAATATCAATAGTTGAAGAATAGTATTACTCTACTGTAATCAAATCGGACAAGGGTACGATGACAAGAGGTGCGAATGCAGGAAACGCATATATATATATATGTACACACGTATATATGTATATATATATGAATTTCGATGATGAGCTGTGTGATTTCTCCTATTTATGATTAATTGTACCACTTGTTACTCCTGATATATATATTAATGTTTGATATACATGAATTTTGTATATGTTTCTGTGTTTCGGGGAATTTGTAGTCCGCTACTGTCCGAATGTTCCCCTATAAGATTACATCTGCTCTCGCTTGCATCAATAGTGGATTCGGCAACGGAAGATTTGCTTACAACATCAAGAAGAAGCAATTAAAATAAGGCATTAAACGTGTCGTTTTTGAAAAACAAAGGGAACTAGTTCCCGATTCCGAGAAATTGTTCAACACAGCTGACGACAACAATATCTTAAAATATATTCGACGCTGTTGGATGGCCGGGAATCAATCCTTCATCGCAACTCGTAACGTCGTTCTGTCAAGAAAAGTTTTTTTTCTTTCCGAAAAATGCCAAAGGATAACAACAGAGGCCATCGGCTACCATCATACACTACTCGTCGGCATAGTTCCGACAGTGGTTGGCGGCTGAGGCCAATTGATTTCGGGGAGCCGGAAGCGGGGCCATCTGGCCGTGTTACACCACCATCTATTCCGCCCCGGAACCACAGCAACCCGCCCCCCACACCGGCGCACCCCAACCCGATCCGACTCAGGCCACTCTCGGAACTCTTGGCCGTTCCCCCTAACTGGCCTACCCAACGCGACCTCAACCTGCACTACCTGAACCTTCGAACCGGAATTCTAAAACTAGAGCTACACAAAGCTCTAAACGAGGGTCAATGGAAACGATCAGTAGAAAAACTTCAGGAGATCCTGGAGCTTGACCCGCAAAACCGTATGCCTTCACCACACAATTGGGCGTTATCCCAATGGTGGATACAAGACGTATGCCCCACCTGCGGACGGGCCGGAAGGCGCCCCAGCGGCCCGGTGGTCATAACCATCGGTGATTAGCCTTTCGTTACATTGTCTTTATGTTATTGTTTTACCCACATTCATCCCTTTTATACTTGTATCTTATGTGCCCCGTTGTAATCTATTAAATATTATATACAGATTTTGATTTCATATTGTATTTGAATGTTTTTCCTCTTTGTAAAAAACAGACATAAAGGTGCTCTGACGTCATGATACCTATATCACCTGACGTATATACAAATCACCTGTTAAAAAAAAAAAAAAAAAAAAAAAGGAGGAAATAATGAAATGAAAGTAATAAGGGAATACGTAAATTTTTGTTGTGTATTTGCACTTATTTTGTTTTATACTTTACCTTCCCTTTTGTTCACCAACCTATTTCTTTTTCGAATTGTCAAAATGAGTACTAAGGAAGTTTCAAAATTACGTATTGTTTCACATTTCATAAAATAACGACACTAACATAATATACATTTTTTTTTTTTGAGAAAACAAAAATATAAAAAATTATAACCAGATAGTAAAAGAGCGTTTAAGGTAGTTGAAAAAAAAAAAATTTTCGTGTATTGGTTCGCATTTCATAAAATAACAACACTAACACAATATATATTTCGTGCAGTGCACAAAATCACTCTAGGAAAACAAAAACTTCTGTTATAGTTGCACAAAATTATTTCGCACACACAACTCTTCTTTTTACAGCACCCCAAAGCCACTTTTTCTGTACTTCTTCTTATGGAATGTAACTACCGCCCAGATTTTCCCCAACGCGACCCTCACTATACACTTCTTTTCACTTGTCTTTTCCGTTGAACACTAAAACTATTCCAACACTTCGCAGCAAGTGAGGGGATATATTTTCTTTCGTTTACTTTTATCAACCTCCTTTTCTTACTTCTTTTCACTTTCCTTTTCTTACACACTGAAGCTGCCCCAACACTTCCCAGCGAGCTAAGAAATATATTTCCTTTCGTTGAGTTTTATCATCTCCCTTTCACACCTCCTTCCGTTCCTTCTTCTTCAATTTTGAAGCGTACAGACATTTTGAACCAAGTAGAGAAAAATATTTTTGTTCCCTCTTTTTGCCGGAGGGCAACTAACAAGCCTTTCCATACACTTGCATTCGTATTCGGAAAATTCCTTGTTTCCCCTCAAGGCGCATTGGCTCCGCCCACCCGTTCGTATTTCACATTCTTTTCCCTTCGTTCCTAGCCAAGTCCCTTTTCCCTGCGTTGGACTTAGAAAAAAATGAAAACCCGAGTTTGACCTTTCGCGCACGGACTTTTTCCGCCGTGAAATTTTTAACGTTTCTTTTCTTCTCCGCATAATTAAACGAATCAATCTTTTTCTATTATTTCTTTTTGATAATTACGCGCGTTTTTTCCTCTTTAACACAGTTATAATGCGACACCCTTTTATTCCCTATCCTTTGCCGTAGCGCAGTTACTGAAAAACCGACGGGAAATAGTTGACCTTTTGGGAGTCGACGGCAAAATTTATTACTTTTACTTTCTTTTTTCTCTTGTCTTTTATTCTATTCTCAATATCTATATATATATATATTAAAAAAGATTCCAATGTCGATGTACAATATTTTTGGCCACTGCTCGGTTTAAATTTTTCTTATGTATTGTTTTTTTTGCGTATGTAGAAATGTCGTCTTTGTCCATTTTGTTACTGTTATGTCTTTACGGACTTAACGTTCGAGCCTTTGACGCGACCGTATGTGATTGTACCGAGTCGTCGAAAATGGGAATAATTCAATTTTCGGATGCCGATTGTCATCCGGAAATAAATGATAAACATTCCGCTGACGTACAATATTCTATATATAGTGAAGTGCGTGCGGCTGTTCATTTTCCTGGACATATTTGTGCTAAATGGAAACAAATACGCCATGTCACCATGAATTTTTTTGGACAATTAGTGATTGTGCCTGACAAAATTCCGCTTGACATTACGTCTAATGAGTGCAACGATATGATTAACAGTCTCCGGTGCGACGATCAAAAAATGAGTGCTACAGAAAATAAATATGTTTTTGATCGTGAACCTCAAATTTTCGGTCGTTGGTTACAAACAATTGATGTGGAAATTGTCAATTGTGCGCTCGAGAAAATTCGTCTTTATCAAGATATTGAAGATGGTAATTTTTCCACACCTATTGGTATTGCTTCCGCGTCAACAGGTCATTTGTCGCATAATCATTTAACGTTGGTTTGGGACAAAACCTATACTCAGCGTACTGAACCCAAAGCTCATCTCATTGAATCTGGAATTGGGAAATTAATCCGAAAAACGGGCAAGGACAGAATTTTTCGCCTTCAAGGTGATAAAAAACAATTGGATTTTCATTTATCTTTTCAACCGCGTTGTATTCCCATACAAAACTCTTCTTCAAAGAAATCTGATGCTTTTAACATCGTCGGCCAATCAAAACTCTTCGTTACAACGGCGGCCATCATGGAAAATTTGTTGACAATAACATTGGCGGACCCCGCGCCACCTAGCGCTCAAAATTTGGATCATCCCGCTAACTTGCAATATATTCGTGATCAATTTACGGACCATGAAAATGAATTATCACGATTAATTCAAATCTTACAATGTGATTCAAGAAAGGCCAAACATGTAAGAGCGATTATTGCAGCACAGTATAATGGCTGGTTAGCTGCCTCGCATCTAGATCTACCCAAATGCACAAAATTACAAGCATTTGGAAAAACTGCCATTGTCATATCGTGCAAACCTTTAAATGTGACCTTCGAGACCGTCATAACGTCTTGTGGACCGCAACCAAAATTAAAAAACTATACCATTAATTTAGATGGTTGGGAACTTGTTAAATATTCGCCGTGTTATTGGACTAATGGATTTGTGAACTTCAATGACGTACCTTATGCGTTTCGCAATAACACTTGGAAGCCCGTGAACGCAAGCATCGTCTTACCGGTACAAGACCTTGCGCATTCTTTTCGTTATGAAGATGTGAAATTTTTTGACTATGAACATAAAAATAACCCTGCGTATGGTGAAACTATTATGGATCATATGAGTATTATGGCTGATATTGCCGCAGCTATGAATGAACATTCGCCGAGTGAAATTTCGGCCAATAATCGACCAAGTGTAACTAACGTTTTGTTATCAGCATCTGGAGTGAACTCTTATACTAGCTGGTGGGAAACTATTAAAAATTATTTCTTTATTGGTGTACTTTGCCTCCTTGGTCTACTTTTTCTACGCATCTGTTATGGCTGTGGATTTTTCGGACTCATCAGCAAGTTATGCTGTCGCCCAATTCAAGAACCAGAACCGGATTTCGCTTATGAAGTCTTATTACGGGACGTAATCTCGCACCGCCGGGAGTGATGTAACGAAGTCATAAAATAAAATTTTTATTGAATTATATTGTGTTTTGATTGTTTGTTTTATTAATATGATTATATATTATATCCGTTGTCTTTATTTCTTATAGATATCATAATTCAAGTGTTGTTGCCCTTTCGTTGAATTCTATTTTTATATTGTACCTTGTGCTCTACTTATTTCCGATTGGATGAATCTGCATGAGTAGGAAGTCGCGCCATGCATTTCCGTGAATATGAAATGTTCCTGCGTACGACATCCGGAGCTCATTTGTCGGAAATGCTATGTTCCCTTAAGCCTGTAAAACGTATAAAAGGATGCCCTTTTTGTTCCCAAAAGTTAGTTCTATACTCATACAGTTCTCTTCAGCCCTTCAGTTATTTCCAGTTCCAGTTCTCATTCTTAGTGCTACAAGTGCTGTCTATTTCTTCAAATATAGTAGTTCAATTTTGTTACTCATTCCATAATTATTGTGAGTACTTTCATCGCTTCTTGTGTGCCTGACAAGTTCCGTCTGTCTTATCTTTTCTCTTTCAACGTTTGACATCTTTATTCCATCTTTGCCACGGCGGTGACGGTAAGACTAGACTCACCTGACTCCATTTGTATTTCCGTTTCCCATTTATATTCTATATCTGTGTAATTCATTTATTATCTTCGGCCTATAAGAATAAAATATATTCGGCATTGTGGTAACGCCTTCCCGAGTTCATTTTCTTATTACAACTTGTCTTTAAATCACGTAAAGACGTTCTTTTATTACTAAAAGAATGCTTTACACTACCAAGCAGTTTCTACAAAGCCAAGCCATCCTCCAACACTCTTTGAATAGATGGTACGTGAATACGTCCCCCACTTAACAGAAAGAAGAAAATGGCAAGAAAATAGGCCTAACGTCACCGTGGGAGATCTGGTGCTTCTAATTGAACCAAATACTTTGCGTGGTCAGTGGCCGTTTGGTAAAGTGCTTGAAGTCATTCCCAGCCCTACGGACAATGTTGTTCGAGTAGTGAAAGTGAAGCTCAGCCAACATCCAAGACCATGTATTCGTCCTGTGGCTAAACTATGTATTAGGGTTGCGGAAAAAGATCAAGAAGTTTATGCAAAGGAAAAGAAAAGAGAATCTCCCACAGCGTAAACGTTCTTAACTTAAGCAACTAACTTAAGTATTGCAAATATGTAACTACTGCTTGTAATGGAGTTCAAATCAAGAGCTGAAGTCGCAAATTCAAAATTGGAAATGCGACAAGTACAATCATGCAAAGACGACACAAAAATGTCAACAACGTAGAAAATCGCAACTTAAACTCTGGTGGCGAGTTCGCTAAGCTCAGCGCCACCTATATTCAAGTTCAAATATAGGGCAAAGAGCAAAAGTCAGGCCGCTTGCTGTTTAGTAATACAAAGCTGGAAACTGTTTAGCCTACCCTGCTAACAGACGACATTCAGTTGACCTAAATTCGTCTAGTGAACGTGTCCCCTGTGAACACCTACGTCCAACGTAAGTGTCATGGCCGAATATCCACCTCCATAAGCCGCATCCGTGAAGGAAAAACTTAAAGTTAGTAGGGAACGGGAGCAAGAGTGCGTCGCCAACATTAACGACACGATAGCAAACGTAACACGTGCAAAAAAGGAAGCTATCAACCAAGTTAACGCTTACCAAAGGGCCATCTTAAGTTTCGACGAAGAACTTGCAACCCTCTCCGAAGACTTGGTTAAAATGCACATCCACTTCAAGACCAAGCGAGAGACCCTGATGAGTGGGTACATCGGGTCTCTCCTACGCCAGGCTCCAGAAAAGGGCGCCGACACTCAGGTACCCACGTCGGTCGCCACTCCAGATCGTCCCACGTTTATCGCCCCGCTGCACACTCCAAACATCCCGTGCTTCCTGAAGGCACACGTCTCGGGAGCAACCCCATGCAAAAGGATGATTCCTGAATGTGAGGACCTTATGCTCCTCACTAATCAAGATCGATTGGAACTCCACTTTCCCCAGCGACGCTGTTTCGGTTGTTTTGTCCCGACAGCCGTCGCCGGCCACACCAAGATTGTGGATTGTCTTCACCCTCGACGTTGCACGTTATGCAACACTCAGGACCATCACCAAATCCTGTCTGGACCCAAAAAGGCCTATAGAGATCTCCCCCACCATTGAAGACGGCCTTCTCACTACGGAAACGCAAGGCACGGAAATTAAATTATGTTCAAACTTTGTTTTTTTCAAGTACCTTTGTTCTTTAGTTCACCTGTTGTCACGATGGGTCCCGCTGTCACCTACGGTGCTGCCATCGCGGGCAGTGCTGTATGGGGCACGAGCCTACACAATTTAGTGTGGTTTATTTTTTGGTTTCGTTTTTTCTGCCTTTTGGGGGAATTGGGCCAGTCGTATTCGAAGTATACCCCCAGATCAGTCATCTCATTTTTGTTCTAAGCCAGTATTTAACTTTTCTAACTGTTTTCCCGTTCCCTTCCCTTTTACGCTTTAACAGAGAAATAAAGTCACAGTCATTTATCTCACCTAAGTCATTTTCTATTTATCTTTCTTTCACCTAATCACTCTTACTACATCAACCCTCTCATCTCTGTCTCTGTTACGTTCCAAGCACGGGAAATCAGTAACAGCGGGCAAGTGTTCGCCACAGCAGTGATTGATACGGTGCTGCAGTTACAGTCATCTTTTTCAAACTGCTGAAGAAAATTCCTTCGTGCAGCAGTCATTGGATGGCTCTGCGGATTATTCTCGCAAACGGTATATAAGTGATGCCCCAAGAAGCAGCCGAAATCACGGTGACCCACAAGAACAGATCTGTGAAGGAAAAGCGATAGTTATGGTTATGTCAAGGATGGAACTTCTGACGGGAAACAATTTTCCCAAGCAATTTGGATCTATACAAATCAACCACAAACGGAGAAATCTCCTCTCACCATGGGTGATCTATCGTTCGCAGCAATTTCTCTTTCATCAGTATAAAATTCAGAAGATAAAGTGCTAGTGACCAGCGATCACCAGGAAATTCCAGCGTACCGGATTAAATCTGTTCCTGGAAAAGTGTCCAGCAATGTGGAAGGTGACTGCATCCTGAAACCTTCGCATTCCATTTTGGTCGCTACAAGCTTATCTACGTGCCATGCCCTCGTTCAGACTGATGTAGAAAAAATTCTTGCAGCCAACCTATAGCCGAAACCTGTATGGCTGGAGAAAAGCGTAACAATGGAAACATTAGAAAAATTGGAGGAGGAGGAACATGGGAAAAACGTGCAGGAAGACCCAAGAAAATTCTCTAGAAATTCATTAGCTGCTTTGCTTTAAGCGAAGATGATGTGGAAAACTCTACTTTGGTGCACCACGACATTAATAGGCCTACGGGAAATAGCCCTCTAATTCATCAGCTCCCCTATAAAAGTGCGTGGAAGGAACGAGTGTGATTGAAGTTAAAAAGAGTGCTGCGCCAGGGAATAATCGAGCACTCGGACAGCCAGTGGTCTTCTCCTATGGTCCTAGTGAAAAAGAAAGACGGAACATGGCCTTTCTACGTGAATTACCGTAAGCTTAATACAGTGACGGTAAACGATTCTCCATACCACTATCGTTAGATTTTAAGTTTACCCAGGACAAGGCCGTAAACGTCGTACTGCAGGACGCATAGGTACCAGTTTCAAATGCTCCACGCGTTCTACCCTGACAGCAGTTCGTAACACTGTTACTCTTACACAGGCCGTAAGACGCTAAGTATCGTTGGCTCGACAAGCAATTCGTCCACTTATTCACTGGGGTAGAAGTGTACGACCATCACAAATCCGTCCGTAGCGTTAAGTAAATTTTCAAATCTGTTTTTGTCGTTAAGTTTTGTGTATGCCTATGAAAGTGCAAATCGACAGTGTTGAAATAAATTGTAGGCGTTAGCTAGTGAAACTTTTATTCAAGATTAAAAATTTTTTTTACATCCGTTGGGAAAATTGTTTTTTTCCTCGAGAGCCTGATCTTCGCCGTCGTATAAAGCGAAAGGAGTCCTGTCCTTCGTATGGTAAAGATTAAGAGAAGTCCATAACTATTTTATTCGTGAAATTTCGTATTTTTTCTTAACAAACTACAGGAAATATGTGGTTTGTTGTTCTTACTCTTCCGCCACATTTCACTTTTAACCTACTAGTTGTGCAACAACAAAATAAACACATACATCCAAAAGCAATTTCCAATTGCAATAATAATAGCTTGACGTTTTAGCGCCTCGGCGTTTAGCCTGAAATCGGAGTCTCATGAGTATATTTCAAACGTTTACCAGTTTTCCTTCTTTTTTTTACTACCAAGCCTTTTAAATAGGCGACTGTTGTTTTTAGGTTTATTGGGTGCAAATAACAAAACCATAGCGGAAGTTTACATCATTTTACATAGAAATACTTATGTTATGATATGTTTTACAGCAAAAAGGAAAAAGTTGCTCGTTAAGAAAAGGTCGAATAGTAGAACCAATCGACAGAACAAGGATAAGAACCTTTCTCTTTCTTCATTACTAGCTGGATTCTAAGCAGTCGTTAGACCTTGATCGATTTTTAATTTCACAAAAATTACTAAATAATTTCGACGTGAAATTGGTTTCACGGTCGGAAGGAATAGATTTTGGCATACCATTGTAAGTGTTAAAGCCGTTTATTTATTATTGTCCTGGTACAAGTATAATATAAGACCAAGCAAAGGAAACTCCGTTTTTCTAATAAAAACACGGTTTATATATTAGTAGGATAGATACAGTGGCGCACGTCATGCCGTCATGGTGAAAACAGGAAACATGCCCAACCAGCAGGAGCGTGATAGGGGCGTGGCGCAGTGGTTGAACACCACGTGCCATCCCTAGGTCCGCGCCATAGAGACGTAGCGCTAAGCACACTTAGAGCGGCTCCCATTCCTTGTATGATAACGTAGTATACAACCTACGAGTCGTACCGGCCTCAAGGCTAGAGTATGCTACCCTCAAGTGTAACAAAAGCGGTTTTCCGCTCATTCTGACACATTCTGCTGTCGTTTATGCAATCTGATCTTTTGACGCAACAGCTTCTACCAATCGGCCAAAATAATCTGTAACACTAAAGTATAACTATTTCCGTTAGCTTAAACTGGCGTAATGTGGCCCAAAAAGTTCCTGAAGTTCACGTCGATAATGATAGTGTAAACTTTCCTCGAGCTCTCCCTTCTCTAAATAGTTTTGAATGGCAAAACAAACATACTTTTCTAATTGTTTTTCACTAATCAATGTTTTATTTTGTCCTGGTTGAATAGAAGCTACTTTTAAACGTGTTAAACAATCTGTATTTTGGTGAATACGTCCAGGCCTACATTTGAATTCGTAATTTGTAGTAGCTAAAAGTATAGCCTATATTCATAATCTTCCATTATTATCCTTGTGATATTCAAGTCATTGTAAAGGTGTAAGGCCATTGAAAAGTGTACTCAATAAAATCCAAGAAATGTCGAAAATATATAATTGCATCTATGACCACTAGAGATTTTTTTTGTGGTACCATATTTTTGCCTCAGCTTTTGTTAATTGTCTACTGGAGTACGTAATCGGATGCTAGTGGCAATTTTAAATTTGAGACAGAATAGCTCCCATTCGATAATCACATATGTCGGTGAAAAGTAAAATGTTTTAAATTAAAATTGGGATAAACGAGAACTGGCGGTGTTAATAGAAGAGTGTGCAATTTCTCAAAAGAAATTTGTTCCCTGGTACCCCAAGCAAAAGTTCTCTGTTGAAATCTAATGGGGTTCGTGAGTGAACGGTCTAGCAATTGATCTAAAATCATTTATAAATCTTCTGTAATATCCAGCTAATCCGAGGAATGATATAACTTTATCAGGGAAACAAATGTTTATAATTCACGATTTTAACGATTGTACCCGGATCAGGAATAATTCCATCGGTCGAGATCCCGTGGCCCTTGATAATTTACCAGCACTTATTAAACTGGCATTTCTTAAGTTTTTTAACTTTAAACTGCATTTTTCAATGAAGCAAAGATTTCACGAGTATAGCGTAAATCATCCGCACCATCCAAATAAACTAATGCCTTACTTCTTTAAACGTCTTTCAGTGCACAAATCATTAGTCGTTGAAATGTGGCAGGTGAATTGCACAAATCCAATCCAATAGGCTAAAATTAGTGGAGATTGTTTTCTACTACAAACGCAGTTTTTGTTCGATAACTGGATCATCTACTTGAATCTGCTAATAGCAAGAGGCTAGGTTGAGAGCTGTAAAAAATTTCTTTCCATATAAAATGTCTAATATTTAGTCTATCCTTTGCATGGGTAATGAGTCTTTTTTCGTAATACTATCTAATTTTCGAAAATCGACGCAAAATCTTAATTCCCCCTTTTTTTCTCTACTAAAACCTCGGGTAAAGCCATGGAGAATGCTAATATTGAATTACATTTGCATCATGCATTTTTTGTAGCCTAAATTCTGAATTTTTGGGCGCCAACAATTCATTAAAAAACTAATTAATAGTTTACAGAACGGTGCTTGAAATTCAGTCGCCTTTTGAAATTAAAACTGGCTTAGGTTCTTTGCTAGGCATGTCTTCTGATTTACTTACATAAATTTTTCCGTTGACCTGACTAATTACTGCAATTATGCCTAACATAGTGTTTTTGGAAATTTCGACTTATTTAATGAATTATTATCTGTCGTTATTTTACACGTTCCATCTCCCGATACGTTGGTTTCTATTGGATCATCTGCCGCTGAGGGGCACGTGGAATATTAGATCTATGTGAATTTCAGAACTTATTACAATTATTAGATATATGGCCAATTTCACCACAAAAAAATAAATAGGAGGCTGAGCTTTTTTTAAATATCGACGTCAATCAGACGATCCTCACAAAGATACCGAATTTTTTTAAACATCACATTCTTTCAAACATCTTGAATTTCTTCTTTCTCTAATTTTGGATTCTCGGCATGTTTATTTCTATTACGAAAATTGGCAGCGGCATTATTTACGATCTTCTTCTGAACAAGTACCTTTGTTTAAGCTCTTTTAACTTAACACGTTTGGTGTCGTATGATTCGTCTATTGTCCTAACAAACTTTCGTTTGCACGGTCTGCCTCTAAAGCTTCTAAGCAAACGACATTAACTCGTGTCGATGCAACAAGTTCGTTGAAATTTTTTTATTCTTTATATCGTACTTTAGCTTGCAGTTTCCAATCTAGTCCCTGGATAAATTTTTGCATAAGAATAACTGAAAAGAATTTTCTGTATAGCTTACAGGATAGGTAGGCTACTTTTAAAAAGTTCACGTAAACGATGAGCATAGTTTACAATTTTTCAGCTGGTTTAAGTTAAGCTTATTTATATGTAAGTCATTATTTTCATCTCCGGGAAAGTGATCAAGTATAGATTCTTTAATGGAAGCATAATCATACAGATATTCTATCACAATGATTTGGTTAATTGTTTGTTTTTAAGTTTATGATATTTGAATAATCAAAATTATACCACAGAAATGTAAAAAAAACGTTCGAAGGTTAAATGAAGTAAAAAAAACATTTCAATATTAGATAAGGAAAATTTTTTGTGTCGTCGAACTACGACAATTTTGGAATTATTTGGCAACAGTAGGCAATTGTTAATATAAAAATCACAGAGATATAGCTTTACCACACGATCTTTGTTACAGATCTCGAAAGATCGGTAATGGCTTTAAGACCGACAGTCTTAAAAGCTTCTGGTTCCCATAATTTAATCGAGATAATGAAAACTAAAGAAGGTTTGAAGTAACTGTATGGAACTGAATGAGGGTGTTACCGAGTTGCCATGGCAACTCAGTTCGGGCTTCGCGCGCCAAACATTTATCCTTCCTTTTCTTTAATTTAGCGGCCTATTGTTTCGCAATGCATGTGTCATTTGTTTTTTGATAGACGTGATAATTAATGACGTGGAAGGACGCTCAGTTCTTTTTCGACCGTGCTACTTGTCGGGTCGCCATTTTTCCCACGCTGTCTCATTTTTTGCTAAGTTTAATACAGTCATTTTGTGACTAGTTCGCTATTCGTTTTCATTTTCGTTTTCGTTCGTTTTCGTTTATACGATACAGACTTATTTAGTTTGTAACAAAGTGGTGCCGAAACCCGGGAATAATCGACCCTGGTAACCTTTAGTAGCATTCGTTTCGTCGCTTTTTCGTTTTGTGCTCGCATGTGCTTTTGTCTCTAGACATCCCGACTCTGAATCAACCGCCAGCCCAGGAGGGGTAGCGGTCGGAGTTCCCGGATTTGAGAAAAGGTTTCATTGCGTGCAATCGTGTCCCCCGTTTTTCTTTTTTTTTAAATCTTCGTCGAGTTTCTCGAAGCTTCCCACCACGTGTTGGAGACAACATGGCGACTAGAAAGGGCATTGATGGGGAAGCTGACCTCATTGCCGGCGTCCCAGAAGAGGCTGTTCGTGCTACCTCGCCGACTCGTTCGTGTGCCTCTAATTCTACCGGTCGTTTGGATCCCTCCGCTTTGGTCAACAAACGTTCCCATCATCGAAGAAACTTCACTCGCAACTTGAATCTGGTGAAGAAGGTGATTGGGGAGACTGGAGCCAGCAGTTACACCGCTGATCTCATCAAGAAGGCTGACACCCACTACGAACAGTCCATGTATTATCATCATCGCTACTGCGCCAAATTGGGTATCACTGACGATGCCTGGCTGGAAAATCTACGCTATGATTTTCTAGCTGCACATGAGGAGTTCGAAGTACTACGTCGTACTGGGCAACCTGATGAACCGTCATCGCATGCAGCAAAAACACGCTCGAGAGTCCATGTCCGCCGTGATATGACTGATCCGACACGTCCACCTCAATCTACTCCGATGGATGTCCCTTCCGGATCCTTGCTGAAGCCTCGTGAAGAAATTATTTCCCGGCCCGGGGAACTTTTCGTCCAAGAACATCCTACTCGCCGTCAAGCCGAGGGTAATCCATCGCCCTCGGTAAACCCAAGATCTTCCCTTGCTGGTAGCATTTCCTCTTATTTGTCAGGGAATTCCTCTCTTTCGACCCTGACGCGAGAACGGCGTGCCGCCGAACTCGAGCTCGAGTTGATCCGGAAGAGGAGAGAAGAGGAGAAGGGCGAAGATCGACGCCTCAGCGAGCTGGCTCGCAAACTTCAGGAGGAGAAAGAGCTCGTCTCAGCCAGACGACAGGAACGAAAAATCGAGGAAGAAATTGCCCGGCTTCGTATGAGTGAGGAGTTGTCGAAAAGATCCATTCGTTCGTCTTCGCCGATCTCTTTGAGCTCGCTCAGCGAATCCGACGAGGAATTTGCCCTATGCCGTCGTCGAAGCTAAAGACTCGCTCCAAGAACGTCCCTGAATCGCGGTCGGCCGTCTTAAAATTGGACAGCTGGATCGATAACCTGGAGAAGGAACCAGCGGCTGTACCAGCAAACACCATTGTTCCATGGATGTTTGGAGGATCGGCTCCGTTTATGTGTAAAACTCCTTTCGACGGAGATCCGCGTGACTGGCTTCTCTTTTCCTCGCGCTTCCAGGCTCTCGTTCATGATGTCATTCCAAATGACGCCCAGCGCTTAGCCATTCTAACCGAGTGGGTAGGCCCTAATGTTCTGCGCCGCATCTCTCCGCTTTTGAGAGCGCCTCGAGGTTACCCGGCTGTTCTTTCCTACCTGAAGAAACACTACGGTTCGAGTGAGCAGATCTCCCGCTGCCAAATTCACGATCTTTTGAGCCTCCCTATCGTCAAACCAGGTGATCGTCAGGCGCTGGAGCTGTTTTCCGATCAGCTACATGGAGCAGTCGTAATATTGGAGCAGGGAGGGCTGAAGCATGATTTAAAGAGTGCTGCCAACTTAGAACAAGCAGTTCAAAAGCTGCCACCTCTTTTTCGCCATCGCTGGGCCCGCTATGTGCGAAAACGTTTGCCAAGAGTTGTAGATCTTGGCGATCTCGATCGGTTTCTGGAGGAGGTTGTCGAAGAAGAGAGGATCGCCTTTGCGTCTGTCGAACTAGCGCCCAGGATCGAGATCCGTGGAAAGCGTGCCAACTTTGACCATCCTAACCTCGAGAGATACCCTTCTCCCAAGCTTTCATTTCCAAAGCCACCACCCGTCCGTCCATCTCCGACCGTTTTGTCTACCCAGGCAACTAGAGAAACTGACATCGAGTGTCCGAGCTGCGGTGAGGCTCATCGCTTAAGCAGCTGTGCGGAATTTCGACGGAAGTCGCCGAACGATCGAGCGTTGTTGGCGAAGGAAAAAGGTGTATGTTTCAACTGCCTCGGAGGAAAACATCGAAGTGCCGACTGTCGTTCGAAGCCGGCCTGTGAATCGTCCGGATGCCGTGCTCGCCATCACTCGTTGCTGCATGGTGCGGAAAGAGTTTTCCCTGAGAGGAGTGGACACCACCGTTTTCCACCTCCGAACGAAGATTCGAGCGTCGTTCCAGGTCCGCAGACTTTCGCCATTGCCGCCCGTTCAGCTTCAAACGTCCGTTTGGCCGTTGTTCCAGTCCGTCTTCGTGCTGGTGATAGAACCCTCGACGTCTTCGCTCTACTGGACACCGGTAGCCAAGCTACTTAATTGCGTGAAGACGCGGCTCAGGCACTCGGTCTAACGGGCCGGCCGCGCAAAATTCGTTTTGGGACTTTCCACGGGAAAGATCCAATCGTCGACACTCGTTTAGTGGATTTTACAGTCTCATCGCTGGATGGAGAAGAAAGCTGTCCGGTTTCCGACGCCTTCGTGGTACCCCATCTTAACGTTGGGCATCGAAGAATGGAAAACGCGGCTGCTTCGTTCGAGTATCTCCAAGGCCTTGCTTTTCCCGCTCATGATGCCACAGAAGTTAAAGTCCTGATTGGCATGGACGTCCAGGACGCCCACCGGAATATCGAAGTCCGTCGCCCGCCAGCTGGAGTCCAAGGACCTAATGCAGTTCGCACCCCGTTCGGTTGGTGCATCGTAGGTAAAACCTTTTCGGCGCCCGCTGCTGAAGCAGCGAGCGTAAATTACGTCAAATTGGATTCGATCGAGCTGCTGGAGGAGTCCGTTGAGCGATTTAGGAGGACCCAATCGCTGCCCGTTCGTGAGGACCCCGAAACCTTTATGTCCGCGCTTGACCACTGCGCCATAGACCAACTGGAATCGACCACTCGCCATACTGGAGTTCTTTACGAAGTCGGTTTACCCGTTCGCCCCGACTGCCCTAAGCTGCCGGACAACAAGGAGTTTGCCCGACGGAAGTTTTTCGCTTCGGAGAGAAGACTGCGTTCGAACAGCGATCTGCGCCAGGCAGTCTTAGAACAAATACAGGAAGTCTTCCGCAACGGCCACGCTACAAAAGTTATCTCCACCGGTCCCGATTCCAAGATTTGGTACCTCCCGTTTCCCCCGGTTCAGCATCCCAGTAAGCCCAACAAGGTCCGACTTATCGACGACGCCGCTGCCCGCCTTAAAGGAATGATTATACTTCGCTGGATCCACGCCAATCATCGCCGCTACAACATTTTTGTCGCCTGGATTGGGAGATTTATCGCCAACAGGTGTATCCTCGTTAATCGAAGACAGGCCGAGCGAGAGATAAATCCAGACGGCAGCCGTGCAGACCCTCCATCCAAACCGATCGGGCAGCTGAAAACGGGCCGGCAGCAAAGTCCGGACGAATTTAAGTCCGATCGTCTCTTGTTGAGCCGCATCTCGCAACGCGTTCCCTTTTCCGAAGGCTTACATCGGCTGAAGAAGGGGAAAACGACCCATCTTGAATCCCGATTACCGAAGCTTGCCGTTTACCAGGACAGTGGCGGAATTATTCGTGTCAGTGGCCGCCTCAAACATGTCCCGATCAGCGCTGAAGTTATTCCTTATCATCTTATTACTTATTTTCTTATCATCTGAAGTTCGGCAAAACTTATCCCGCCCAGTTACGATGTTGTGTCGCATCGAAGCCTTTAATTGCTGCTTGATATTTGCCGCAGCAGGGCCGGCTGTGTTACCGAGTTGCCATGGCAACTCAGTTCGGGTTTCGCGCGCCAAACATTTACCCTTCCTTTTCTTTAATTTAGCGGCCTATTGTTTCGCAATGCATGTGTCATTTGTTTTTTGATAGACGTGATAATTAATGACGTGGAAGGACGCTCAGTTCTTTTTCGACCGTGCTACTTGTCGGGTCGCCATTTTTTCCACGCTGTCTCATTTTTTGCTAAGTTTAATACAGTCATTTTGTGACTAGTTCGCTATTCGTTTTCATTTTCGTTTTCGTTCGTTTTCGTTTATACGATACAGACTTATTTAGTTTGTAACAGAGGAACACATTTCGTTTGATCTTTAGTCTAACACTTTTTGAAGCGGTTTGGACAACTATCTGCGTTGAAGTTTTTTAGCTATCTGAGCGTGGATTGACGACCCACTCGAACAAGAACACAAAAGGAAAAATAGACTGCCCAGATCCGCCACCAAGTTTTGTGACCGATAAGGGAGCCCTCTGGTTTCCCAGCAATTCCCATTCAAATCGGTGACAGCGGGCCCTTGTACTGAAATGAACCACATTCAATGAGAAGGAGACAGCAGGTAACAAAGGAAATTTCTGATTCACAAATTAAGGATGGAGATGTCGACTAGGATAGGAACCAAAAGAACGAGAAACAAACGTCACATTATTGGTTGCTTCGTCGAGCGACAAAGTCAGCCCGGCAAAGCAATTCGTGGTGGCTTGCGCTATTGCAGCGAGAACAGTGTCGAGGGTAAGGACAGCTGGCTCCTACGTGCCTCACGTCTCCGGCAAAAGATCCCCTTTCCGAACAGCGGAAGCATAAGGAACGTGGGATGATCAGCTTTGCCCGCTCGGTGGCTGTCATTTTTCCCAGGAAAGCTTGACACCGGTCTATGGTGTGTGGAGGCAAATCTTCGATATGGTCAACAAAACATGGCACCGACGGAGTAAAACGTGGGCTAACTACAGCTGACGGTGATAGCGTGGAAATCGAAAATGGATCGTCTGACGCCTGCTGCCCCTCCTTTATGCGCTGGCAAGAGTTGTCGGGTGACTCAACTTGCCTTAGTGAATCACGTGGTGGGCCCATCACCATGATTTTTTTACACAGCGTTTCCTCCATTTCATTTCGACTGAAACTCAAGGCTATGATCGTGTCTTTCACTTTACTGGCATCTAAAGGACATTGAGCAATCCCCGAGCTTTCTTTTCTTCGCGATCAAAATTTTCCACTACACTTTAAGTTAAAGCAAGAGTTTCTGTCGACGACGATCGGTGATTTCTTCCATCCTCACAGGTTAAGACCACCGACACAATATTTGTTCATGTTCACAGAAGGGAAAGGATGCTAGCACTTAATAGTTCGAAAAAGTTTCGTTCGCGAGCATCACCGAAGCAACGAATCCAAGCGGATCGTAAACAGTGGCTGCCACAAGATTTCTCTTAGTAGGTGTGGCGTACGACTGAATTTTCTCTCCCACCTTGGAAATGAAAGCATCGATTTCCTGTCCTGAAGAATTAGGGAGCGAACTAGGGAGCGATTCATAGGCAATGTGTCCAAGTCTAAATCCAGCTTCGGGTTGGTTAGTCCTAGTCCTCCTGGTTTAAGAGCAGCGAGAATCTTTCTTAATGACGAAGACCATTTAGTGAGGTTAACCCCCTCCCCCCAGCTGCAGCAATTCCTTAAACTGGCGGGCCCATTTGATTGCCTCTTATGCCGTATTGAACGAATCAAAATAGTTGTCGTAGAAACTTGTTGTTAAGCTAGCTGCAGCCTCTCGAAAAATTCATTTTGGTGCCTTCAGCTGTTTTGTTCAAGGCGAACAAGCAGGTCGACGGTCACGAGACAGCTCCAAAGACATGAACTGACATTCTGTAAGTAAGGGGTGGCGACGTACTACTAGGCGACTGGTACAAAAACCGAAAAGCATCTTGATCCTTTTCTGGAACTAAAATTTGATGGCCCGTTTTTTCAATGTTATTACTGATGGGAATTTGGTTCTTGCGAAAGCGCAAGACTATTCTAAGTAAAACGAAAGGGATTCGTTGGATTGGAGATGATACTGAAAAAGTCTCTTTTGGCGAGAACTTCGTTGTCCGGCGACTTTCGAATGTTAAATCGAATCTGAAAGATAACAGGCCTTTCTCATTATCCCGCATCACCCCAAGTGTTGGTTGCATTAAAAGCCTTTCCAAATCGAGGTCCAGGATTTGCGAAGTAAGTTATCACAGTCGATCAATTCCTTTAAAGCAGTTATCATAGTCGTCGACAATAATGTCAAATTCGTTAAGTTGAAGCCGCCTAATTGAATACGAGCCTTCATTTGGCAGGCCGTTTGACTGTCTCATCTTCGGAGTTGAATCATGATTTCCGATGTCCATTCCAACTAATACGAGGTTACGCTGGAAACGTATGAGTACACCGAGCAAGCTAACGAGTAAGTAGCTCCCCGAAGCAAATTTTCATTTATCGACGTGCCACGAAGCTCAATTGAATATAGCTCGAACTTTTGTAGATGAGCTAGATGAGCTCACGACCCCATGGTACGGAAAAATACCACGTCTTGTTCTTCTCCTTCCGTGCCTGTTGAGTCGTGAGGATTCTGGCGTGTCTCAGGCCGATGTACTTTTTGACCACTGTATCGTATTTTCAGGCGAAGCCATCGTCTCGATGAAAACGTTTTTCAAAAGCCGTTTCAATGCAGAAAAAAGAGTGTTCGGAAGCTTTACTTAGTCTGCTTTCCACATTAAACCGATTTGATACCGTTTACTTAATAATTTTTACAGAAGATTCCAGGATGCGATTTTCACGTAGATTGTCTTCGGATAGAACGGGGTGCTCTACTTCTACGTCCTTGGGGTTAAGTTGCCAGAATTGCTTGACTAACTCGTTAAGGTCTTCGCGACGTTCCTCGGTTACCAAACAAGCGATGGACGGGCGTCCATCGTGGGGCGGGACCCGTTTCACTATACAAACACCACCCAAACGTTGTCTTGAGATGGGACAAATCGTTCCAACTGTCTGTTTATGATCATGGGCCTCTGCGACTTCGATGACTATCAACACGGTTACGTCCTCCCGTTGAACGGTCGGGACATCAATACTCCGTAGGTGTGTCCAGGATTCCAACTGTAAAAGGTCGATCGGCAAATTCGGCGTAACCTTTAAATTGTCAACGGGGCAAGCGTGCTTGACTTCAAACTTGCTTGTGCTGTCACGAGACGAGAGGTCGAAATTTACTACGGAAGCCATAACGGCCGACGTGGCCTCATCCTACGAGACAACGCTGATGAGTTTAGACGGTTCAACGAATCCCAACTTCTTTATTAAGTCGCTCCTGTTCAGACTGTAATTGTAGAGGAGGACACGACGTTGTCATGTTGCCTCCAATACTGAAAATACAACTAAACGCGGCGCTGCTACTCACAATGTCGTGTACAAATAGGCGTAAGACAATACGTGTACGATAGAATAACGTGTATTAAGAGACCACAAGTAGTCAATAGATTGAACAGATCGAAGGCAAGGGCCTACAGTGGCATATCAAGTTACGTGGCTTACACGACCAATGGATAGCTAAGACAAGTAGCGAATATTATTAAGAGAAGACTTACGCTTCAGCTGGAGAGGAGGAGGTAGCGGCTCGGAAGGGCGCTGAAGGTCTACACGAGATAGTTCTTCCAGGATCGACTAACTACTGTGAGTTGTCGATGGCTTCTTATATGTTAGCCATCGACCGTGAGAGTCCTACGGGACAGTGTTAACGGATAGGCGGCGATATCGGGCGATATCGGGCGATTTTGGGCGCAATGAAGAGGTATAGGCGGGCAAATTCGGGCGGTATCGAATGAATTTAGACGATAGCTAGAAATCGGTCGGGCGGTTTTAGGCCATTTTGGGCAATCTTGGACCAACCGAAATAAATCTATTTTTAGCCAGCGTGCCCAGACATGGCTTCATTATTTTTATATTCTTAAGTGAGTTTACAACTAGGTTAGTAAATGAAGGCTCTGAGTAACAAGGGGCAACAGGTATGAGGTTCTAGTCTATTGAGAAAGAAGGTAAGAAGGGGCTTCGCTAGACGATTCGTTACATCGCTCCCCGTCATACCAGATTGCGTCCCGCAATCCAAAAGAAGTTTAGGGCTCTCTCGGGCGGTTGTTCTGCGGTCGGTAAACTGCTGTCGGGGGGGGCGTGGGGGTTTACAACAACATCTCCATATTAACCCACAAAATCCGAGGGCATAGCAGCCGCGAGCGAGTAGAAGGAAGGCGGCGATAAGTAGAATGATAAACGAGTAGACTTTAAAATTCTCGAACCAATTGGTAAAGGTGCCGAGACCGGCTTTTTCGGCTGATGAGATGACGATTGCGGAAGCTCCTGTGTTTAGATTTGGTCCAGTCGCCGAATGTTCGTTCATAGCTAATGTAATGTCGGCCATCACATCCATTGGGCTAACCAGAGTGTCTGTATATGCGGGGTTGGTTTGATGCTGGTACTCGAAGAAATCGACATCTTGGTAACGGAAAGCGTCGGCTAGATCGGCTGCGGTACGACGACGGATGATTCGGCCAGTTGCCACGTGTTATTGTGGTAGGCATATGGTTTATCGTTAAAGTTAACGATTCCACCAGCCCAGTAGCATGACGTGAACTCTGTGAGTTCCCACCCGGATCGGCCGATGGTAGAATTCCCGAACCGTGGTTTTGGTCCACAAATGGTGGTGTCTGTTGTGAAATTGACCGTCGTAGGAGTACACTGGATGGCTGAGACGATGTTTCCGGTAGCGATCAGTTTCACGCACTGACGGAGGCCCAGTTGTGTGGCTGCCAACCATCCATTATATTGAGCATTTAATACAGTTTGTGCGTGTTTGGTGCGTTGCTGGTCACATTGTATGCTCTGGACGATTCGGACGAGTTCGTTTTCGTGGCGGATGGCAGCATCTTCTAGATATTGGATTCTGGCGTTTTGCCGGATGTTGATGTCTAGGGAGTCGCTCATGTTAGTTGTAGTGTTTTTGAAGATTGAAGGCATGGTGACTGCGGTTGGGCCCAACGGGTATGTGATGACGAATAAATGGTTGTCTCCAACTACGGTCCAACTTTCTGTCTTTTTGTCGCACTTCACAGTCTGACAACGTGACATCAGTCGTACATGGAAGTCTAGTTGTTTGGAGTCATCTTGGAGAATCCGAGTTCCGTTTGTTGAAGATTCGTACCAGTATCCCACACCCTTTTCTAATTGTCTGAGGGAGATGTCGGTTGCTTTTCCGTATGTGTCGATCCAGAATAAGGTGAGGTGATTGTGAGATAAGGAACCATGCGTCACGTTGGCTTTTCCTAAGGGCGTATTGATTATGTCCCCTTCATCGATGCGGGAGAGGACAACTTCCTCCAACATGCAGTTGATGGTGACCACGGTAGTGGTCCTTAGCCAATATCCTACGTCGTCTGGCTCTTGGTTGAATACCCATTTGCTTTCTGATATGGTCATTGGGCTCTCGTTGCACCTTTTTGACTGCCTCATGATATCGCACTCTACGGCTGTTGTTTCCATGGCGATGCGTTCCGGGACGATTATGACTTGTCCCACGAAATTGATCGTGATGTGTTTGATTGATTTCCATCTGCCGCAGATATATCCTGGGAAGTTAAAGGCTGCTTTTTTGTCGGTCATTACTCGGTAGTCCACTTTAGTGTGTGAGACGCGTTTGGTAGGCTCGCAAAGACCGTCGGAGAACTGAAGAAGTCCAACTCCAGTCGGGCTATTACAGTTGCATGTTGTGGTTTGAAATGCTCTTGATGATGAGAGCAGGAGGGTCAACGCGATAGGGATCAGCATGATCTGGGAAATCATAAAAACATTTTTGTTTTTATGACTACCTGATGTTTTTATAACTACCATATTTCTGGCAGTACTTTTTCTTTTCCACTTTTTTTTTTTGTTTGTTTGGAATATAATTATCAAGGGGTTAACATATTCGTATGGGAATGATAAGGAGGAACGTACGGGGACAAAATATTATTAATAGTATGTAGAATAAATTGTAGTTGTGGGATTTTGCGAATACTAAACATAATCTAATTATAGTCGTAGTTTGCCGCACTGGTATCGCAGTGGACTGCCATGCAAATGCTGCAGGCTGGACGTGGGTTCAAACCTCACAAACCCCGTATCCGACGACTGGGCCTTAAACAAGAAACCCTGTTTGTTCAGGCGTTTTTTTCTTGTTGTTGTATTTGGGTAATATTTGCTTGAATTAAAATTTATTTCTATGTATTTTGCACTTAAAATAAAAAAAGAAAAATTTTTTTTTTTTTTTTGTTGAAGATCGCTAATAGGGTAATAAAGGTAGCTAAGTAATGGCCAATAATGGCGTAAACTAGGATTGGAAAACAAGGGAACGGTAACGTTGTAAATCAGAAGGGAAGGAGGATCACAATAGGCTTGAAGAGACATGGCAATGTTGCTGAGGGAATATATTGGGCGAGGAACCGTTTGTTGAGACATGGCAATGCTGTTTGTGGAAAATAGGGTGGGTGCGCGGAAATGGTCAGGGAGACATGGCAATGCTGCCTTTTTTTTTTTTTTTGAAAGTAAAGGATGCGAGAAAATGGTTGGGGAGACATGGCAATGCTGTTTTTGGAAGATGGCGTGTGGCGAGGAAATTATAGGTGGCGCGTCATACGTCATGCGGCGTATGTTCGGCACATGAAAAAAAAGGAATACATATGAAGTAGGAGGAGTTCGTATATGCACTGTTTTATGTTATTTTGTTTTGTTTATTATATATTTTTTTTGTTGTTTAGTTATTTTTTTTTTTTTCGTTTATTTTTTTTTTTTACTTTGTTTGTTTGTTTGTTTGTTTTTTTAATCATTTCTTTCTTTATTGTTACTACTTTTTTTATATATATATATGATAAATCCAAGGGTAGAAAAGAAGTTTAAGGGTTCTTTTTTTTTTTTTTTTATTTGTTATTACTTAAAGAAAAACAATACAAAAATAAAGAGGATTGCACAAAACATCAGTAAAATTGTCTCCATTTTGGTGGGCAGCCAACCTTGGCCGGTTGACCGTAGTTTGTTGTCGTCGGTCGCTTTTTTCGCTATCGTGATGAAGCCGTAGGGTGGCCATTCCATGGTAGGGAGGCCGAACGGCGTCCATTTCCTTGTGCTAGTGCCGTTCTTCAGACAGGCCACATAGCGGTCTAGGGCGAGAAATTTCCCCCAAGTCAGTGTTCCCTGCCTCGTCCTCGACCAGATGGTTCAGGCTGCCGGGGTTCGAGAAGTAGGCGTCTAAATCTTCATCCGAGAGGCCCTGGCCTATCTTCTCGGACGGGGAGTGGTCGTCTGGAAGACTACTATGTCCACTGGGCGATTTGAGTACACTTTGACGACGCGATAAGGGCCTCGAAATTTCGATGTAAATTTCCTGTTGTCTCCTTTTTGCACCACCCGGACATCTAATAAGACTCGATCTCCCGGTCTGTAATTAAATATTTTGGCCCTTTTGTTGTATTGTTCCTTTTGGCGTTCCCTGGCTTTTTCATTTTCTTCCCGTGTCCGGTGAAAGCTATATCGTAGTCTTTCGAGCAGTGTATCGACGTAACCACATGATGAGGGTATGGCTTCAGGAGTTGCTCCCAGAATTGTGTTTATAGGCATGTTACAGTCACGGCTGTGCATCATATAGTAAGGTGACTCGTTGGTGGAGGAGTGAACGGAGGCGCGGTATGCGAAACAGATTTCTCCCAATACATCTTCCCAATTATGATGTTGCCCATCTACGAGTTCTTTTCTTAGCATCGTGGTGAGGGTTCGGTTAAATCTTTCCGTTTCCCCATTGCTTGCTGGGTTATATGCCGTAGTGAATCTTTGTTCGATGTTAAGTTTTTTACAAAAGTATTTAAATAGACCGGAGGTAAAATTCGGTCCTCTATCAGAGACGATAGCTAGTGGGGGCCCCGTGGGTCAATACAACATTTTTATACACGCATTCGGCCGTGGTGCGGGCAGTTTGGTCGGGTAGGGCAACGGCGATGACGTACTTCGTGAAGTAATCGGTGATTACGCAAATACAGTTATTTCCATTAGGGGATATTGGTTGGATCGGACCCAAAAAGTCTATTCCTATAATCTGGAATGGAAATTTAGCTAATTCGTGGGGAAAAAGGAAGGCTCTCAGTGTAGAATTAGTGTTTGCAATACAGATTTCGCAAGCAGAGCAATATTCTTTTATGTCTTTTCTCATTGTGGGCCAGTAGTAATTATTTTTGACTTTTAGATAGGTTCTAAGGAAAGCGAGGTGGCCTGAAATAGGTTCGTCGTGCATTTGTTTTAATACTGCCCGTCGTAACGTAAGGGGCAGGATAACCTGGGGGTTCAGAATATTTCTCCGGCTTTTTGCCGTTGATGTTTCTATTCTGTAAAGTACACTATTTGTAACTTGGTAGAAACTAATTTCTTTTGCCCAGATTGGCATATTCTTTTCATCCTCGTCGGAGAGGACTCCGGCGTCTAGATATTTCCTTATTGCTTGACATAATGGGTCTGTAGTTTGGCTAGCTACTATATCTATTTCTGCGTTATCCATATGAATATGAGCGACGAAGGCGTGACAGGCAATCGGCGTTTTGGTGTACGCGTCCTGGCCGATACTTAATTTTGTAGTTGGTACCGGCTAATAAAATAGCCCAACGGCCTAATCTGCCGTTGTTGTCTTTCTGTTCTTCCAACCATTGAAGAGGGCGGTGATCGCTAATCACCGTAAATGGTTTATCTAGCAAGTAGTGTCGGAAATGCTTAATAGAGAATACAACTGCTAATGCCTCTTTTTCTACTGTAGCGTATTTTTGTTTAGCCGGTTTTAGTTGTCGACTCGCGCATGCTATGGGTTTTTCTACACCGTGTTGTATCTGTGAAAGAACAGAGCCGATTCCGTAATCGCAGGCATCGGTGAACAATAAAAGTTCGAGGTCGAAGTTAGGGTATGCTAATAGTGGGGGAGTGATTAAAAATGTACGCAGTTTTTCGAAAGCCTTTTGATCGTCATCCGACCAGACGAAGGATCTGTTTAATGCATTTTTATGGGTTTTTGCGGTTAAGGGTTGGGCAATAGCTCCGAAATTTTCGATAAAGCGTCGATAATACCCAGCTAATCCTAAAAAGGATCGTACTTCTTCGGCTGACGTTGGAACTTTATAATTAGCTATTTTGTCTATTTTGTCTGGGTCCGGGCCGATACCGTCGGTGGAAATGATATGCCCCAGATAATTTACTGCTTGTTTCATGAATTGACATTTCTTTAGTTTTAATTTTTATGCGTTTTATTTTTTTTGCGTTTTTAATTAAAGAGAAGACTTCCCGAATGTCGCTCAGATGGCTTTCGAAGGAGTCGGAAAAAATAATTACGTCATCTAAATAAACTAGGGCTTTCTGACCTGCAACATCTCTTAATATATGGTTCATTAATCGCTGGAAGGTAGCCGGCGCATTACATAATCCAAAAGGCATTCTAACAAATTCGTATAGGTTATTTTCTACGATAAAGGCAGTTTTTTCTTTAGATGATTCTTCTAGTTCGATCTGCCGATAGCCTGAGGCCAGATCCAAGGTTGTAAAGAATTTTTTCCGTACAGTCTATCGAGAGTGCTATCAATTCTTGGAAGTGGGTAAGAGTCTTTTTTTGTTAAGGTATTTAGTTTCCTATAGTCGATACAAAAACGCATTTCCCCTGTTTTCTTGACTACTAAGATTACTGGTGCTGCCCATGGGGATGTTGAATGCCTTATTACGTTCGCTTGCAACATTTCTTTTATTTGTTTCTCTAATTCTTCTTTTTGGCCCTGGCCTGTACGGTAAGGTCGAAGTCGAATAGGCCCTTTCCCTTCTGTATCAATGAAGTGTTTAATCAACCCTGTACTCCCTAATCCGGAGTCTTTTGTCGCAAATAGTTCAGTAAATTCACTAAGAAGTGCCGCTAACGGTTTTTTATATTGGGGGTTGATATCCGGTTCTGGTACGTGTTCCTCGTTGGGAGGATTCGCCTGAGAAGCAGACTCTTGACCTGATGATACTTTGCCTATCAGTTGACAAGAAAGTTCTACCTCTCCTAGGGGACTATCCCTCGGCAGATTATGTGCCCTATTAGATTTATTTTCCACAACGATCTGATATCTTCCGTTTCTGTTCCTAGCATTTACAAAATCGCCTATAAATATTCCTTCAGGTAAATCCATACTCTGGGAAAATAAAAAGAGAGGACTGGTGTCCATAATATTACCAGTCTCCTGAAATGTGGCTTCCACGACTTGAGAAGATCTGGGGGCAATTAAGACCCTTTTAACTAAAGTCATGGTTGTTTTAACTATTGGCTCTTGGCCCTTCGGTAATAAACCCTCTTGTTTTACTTCTAGTTTACTTTCTGGTCTGTCACGGGCGAGGAATATTGTTTTAGAGCGGCCATCAAAAATAAACTCGTGTTTGTCTGCGGCGTCCAAACCCAATATACATGCTTCACAAATACCATTCGTGACAATAAATTCTTGGTCTAGTATATTGGCGCCGTAAACAACAGGTAGGGAGACTATCCCTGATGTGAACAGTTTCCTATTGTGCACGTCGTATAATTCTACGTCAGACTCAGAGCAACTTAGTTGATGTTCCGACGTTATTTGATTAAAAATATCTATATGTAATAGGCTCCTAGCCGCGCCAGTATCGAATAATGCTTTAAACGGAGTATTGTGAATCTTTACGGAAAGTCGTGGGGCTGCTGATTTACTGAATGCTGTAATTTTTGCGACTGATGATAATGGTTCGGGGCTTACTGACCTATTCTCTGTCGACCCTATTCTAAGGCCGGCCCTTATTCGTTTCCCTGATTCGTAGCATCCTTAATTTCATTGGACCTTATTAAGTTTTTCTTATTGGGGCAAAATTTCGCTATATGCCCCAACTGTTGGCAAACATAACAGGTAGGTGGCGTTCCCGGGGTTGTCTGTTGCCTTAGGAATCGGAAGCAAGATTCAATGCTATGGTTTGTGAGTCCGCAGTTGGAACACCCTGTGGCGTTTTGCGCCGACCTGTTTTGCTGGGAGGGTTGTTGACCTGGGGTGTTTTCGTTGTGTTTACCGAAAGTATTTGTGAAAGGCTGACGGAACCCATTCATTTGGCCTTGGCGAGTGAAAGTGTTACTTGGGGCGGAGTCTGAGAAGTTGACCTGTTTAGGGGGATAATTGGGGTTGTTTCTTATTGGGTAATGGTTTCCATTCTCTTGTCGGAAGTTCGTGCGCATGAGGTTGCCTAGATTCGTAATGACATCCGTTAGGCGGTCGATTTTGCTGTCCAATTCGGGCGATATGTTTGTTTCTTGTCGAGTAGGTTCCGTGGTGGCTATTTTCAGGCAAGAGGCGATTGAGTTGATATGGTCACTTTGTTTTTCGATTGCGTTTAATATTGCTGTATCATTTGGGGTATTTGTCACTGCATTAACAAATATCCGTTTGTCTTTTTCTATTATATCCGGCTGGACGCGCTTTGCGTATTTCTGTGTGATGGACACCAGCTCTTCAAAATGGACACCATTTTGTGTCTTACGATGTTTTGTAGTTCCGCTTCAAGTCCTTGCAGGAATTTTTGCCTAAGTAATCTTAGTTGCGTTGTTTGTTCTTCGGGCGTTTCTTGGTAATTGGAGGGATAATCGCGTTTATAGAGAGTTTTTAGTCTATAGGCGTAATTTAAAATATTCTCTTTCGGTTTTCGTTGTATTTCGTCGAACTGGATTTGGTAGAAATCGATGTCTTCGGAACCGTGGTAATTTTCTTGGAAGAGTTTTTTTATGTCTTCGTACTCGTAAGTATCGCTAGATTCCAAGATATTTTGTAATAAGTCATAAACTTCGCCTGACATTTTAGTTGACAGCATGCTAATTATTTCGGAATTGTCCCAGTTGGACATGTCGACGACGTTGTCGAAAAGTTTAATCCAACGATCGAAGCGGACGGCGGGACTCCCCGAAAAATTTTGGAGTTGATTCAGCATGGTAATAGCTTCCCTGCCTTTTTGTTGTTCGGTTTTTCGGTGGGTATTGGGCGGCGATGCCATTTCTTGATTGTTCTCGGTATTGAAATTATAGGTCTCTTTTCCCTTGAATGAATGCTCTTTGTGTTCGATCGATTGGGGGGGTGAGCGATCGCCGTGGAGCTCCCAGGTTTTTGTATTTCCTTCGGTTGTCTTGAAGTCCGTTCCTGTCGGATACGACGTATGTGTGTCGATTTGGACTAGAGGCTGAGCTCGATTAGTATCAATCCCGAGAGTGTAAGGGTTTTGTATTTCTTGTGGAGGATAATAAACTTGTTGGTTTGTATTTGGGTTCCGAGAAGCTGAACTTTGGCCTTCAATGACGGCAAGAGAACTGTAACGCGGCTGAGGTCTAGCAGTGGTTTGATCAGTTGGCTGATTCTGGTACAGAATAGCGTGATTGCTATCTGCTGCTTTGTGTTCAGAATCGTTGCAAGGTTTTTGAGTGGCTGTATAAGAGAGTGAATTCCCTGGTGTGTCGCGCGCTTGGGCTGTGCTTGCTTCTGGAGCACTTCTGTGAATGCTTGTGCTGTTTGCACGAAATGATCCGTTGTTTTGATGAAGTGCAGGATAGACTTGGTTTCGGTTAAGGCAGCGGTCACAAATGCACACAAAAGGACTGTCAGATCGTTCGCTGCCTGTTTTGCGGTTTGTTGGACTTCCGTAAGTTTCGTCTTCCGAGTTCGACTAGTTTGCGTATTAGGTCGAAAAAGTGAGGTGGAAGTGGAAAGTGGGAGTGTTGGTCGCAAATCTCTAGGTGTGCACGCCGAATGGCCTGTCGCAGGGAGTGAATTTGTTGTTCGGATGGTTTTTCCTCTAGTGTCGTTGTTATATAGGTGATTATTACACTGGCTTGCGGGTATGCCGGCCGTATACGTAGTAATTCCTGTCGAAGTGTATGGGCGTATTGGTTGTGTAATGTCACGATTCTTGTGGTGATTATCCACTTTTCCATGCGTTGGTTCGGTTTTTAGGGGGAATTCTATGATATCGTTGCTCTCTTCGTCTCCGCCAATAGCGTTGCTGTGTTGGCTTAGAGCCGCATGGATGTCGTCGATACCGACGTAAGGTACAAAAGGTATGGGGTTGTTAATGACTTCTATGGTTGAGTTGAGCGTGTGTGATGGAATATCTGTCGGTGGGGTGTTGGTGTCGGTATTTGGTGGTGCAATGTGGAGGTGACCTGAGAGGCGATCGACTAACTCGAAGAATGAATCGGAAGCTGTAGGGGAAGGGTTTGGAGTGTCGGATATTGTGTTTTTTGTTAGGTTTTCACTAATAGTTTCGTTCGTTTTTTCTGTGGTGTGATTGTCTACCAAATCGTGATGGGGTATGATGGTTTCGTTATTTTCTATGCTGATCTTATTGACCGGTTCGGTTTCTTCTAAAACCGAATTATTTGTCGGGACGTTGAGTTGTGTTTGGTCTTCTTCGCCAATTACTAGACAGATTTTGGGGGGTTCGCTTATGCTAAGTGATTCAGGAATAAGGGCGGTCTGTGTTGCCGGGAGAATAGGGCTTAATTCGGTAGCTATGGTCTCTATCTCCATGTACTCTCCGTGTAGAATTTCACGACTTATTGATAAATTAGACTGTTTCGTCGGCGATTTTTTTGGTGAAAAGAAGTTAGCAATCTTTTCTACGAGAGACAGGTTTGTGCTATCGGTGTCCTGAACGCGTATCCGCTTGGATCGTAAAATAGCCTCTGGGTTATCTACTTGGTTCAATGGTGCGTAATTGAGTGTAGAACGGGTAGATCTTTTCCGAAAGGGTAAGGGGTCGAAGGTCATATAAGTGACAGACTGAGTTAATTCGTTTGTGGAATTGGGGTTATCAAAAATTTCTGTAGAAGTGTCATCAGATTTGCTAGTTTTTTTTAAAAAGGTACGTTTTGTCTTAGGCTTAGCACCTGTATACAACGACATTGTAAGTGAGTTCAAAAACCGCTGCCACCAGATGTAGAGGAGGACACGACGTTGTCATGTTGCCTCCAATACTGAAAATACAACTAAACGCGGCGCTGCTACTCACAATGTCGTGTACAAATAAGCGTAAGACAATACGTGTACGATAGAATAACGTGTATTAAGAGATTACAAGTAGTCAATAGATTGAACAGATCGAAGGCAAGGGCCTCCAGTGGCGTATCAAGTTACTTGGCTTACACGACCAATGGATAGCTAAGACAAGTAGCGAATATTATTAAGAGAAGACTTACGCTTCAGCTGGAGAGGAGGAGGTAGCGGCTCGGAAGGGCGCTGAAGGTCTACACGAGATAGTTCTTCCAGGATCGACTAACTACTGTGAGTTGTCGATGGCTTCTTATATGTTAGCCATCGACCGTGAGAGTCCTACGGGACAGTGTTAACGGATAGGCGGCGATATCGGGCGATTTTGGGCGCAATGAAGAGGTATAGGCGGGCAAATTCGGGCGGTATCGAACGAATTTGGACGATAGCTAGAAATCGGTCGGGCGGTTTTAGGCCATTTCGGGCAATCTCGGACCAACCGAAATAAATCTATTTTTAGCCAGCGTGCCCAGACATGTCTTCATTATTTTTATATTCTTAAGGGAGTTTACAACTAGGTTAGTAAATGAAGGCTCTGAGTAACAAGGGGCTACAGGTATGAGGTTCTAGTCTATTGAGAAAGAAGGTAAGAAGGGGCTTCGCTAGACGATTCGTTACATAATCAGGCCTCATTTAACTCCACTCTCAATAAGTATGCAATAGTGGTTAGAGCAATCGGCAAACTACCAACAAGTCATCACACTCAAATCAAGCAACTAGTCGTTCTAATAGTTCGTCCAGTTCAACGAATGCTTTTTAAAATCAGAAGTTCAGTACTAGCCAAACTCAAATGAATAGCGGATCTGAAGTTAATCGTAAAAGTTTGTAAACCAACAAATTGGGTAAGCCCAATGATGGTAGCACAGAACTCGAATAGGGAAGTCTTGTCCCGTATGATCGAAACAAGGAAGTAAAACGTCAACATATTTAAGTTCCGTCGGACCAGGAAATTGTTTGAAGGGTAGGAAAAGTCCGTTACTTCTCTACAATAGACGCGACCTCAGGATTAATTTAAGTGCAGTCGACGCAAGAGTCAAGGTTTTTAACCACCATAACTACCCTATTCGGTAGGTATGTTTTTCGTGTTGCTTTTTGGATTATAATCTCTTACTGAAGCATATCAACCAATGGCAGTAGAGTTATTTAGCAACTTGTCGGTAGTCGAGGTATACTTTGATAATTTTTTGTATTTGGGGTGACACTCGAAGAACATACTTCCTGACTGGGGTCACTGTTTAAACGTTAACCGGCAGTAAGACTGAACATGGATAAGTGTATAAGTGTCAACCGGAAATCAAGCTTATCGGCCATTTGAGACGAATTTCGAACCCAGATCCCGAGATAATAGCGCCCATATCGTCTTTCAACCAACCTGAAAAAAAATTTCAGCCATTTTTGGGGAATGGCCAACGATCGAAGTTCTGTAATACTTTTTTTCAAAAATGCCTTTCTTGCGATTGTTACTCAGTGCAAACACGGAGCGGCAGTGGGACAGTAATACTGGCAATGGATTTGGAAGTGTAAAAACGGCAGAGTCTAGTTTGTTAATCTTTTAATTGTTCGATTTTTTCTTCCGCGCCGATAGGAATCGGTCCGTTTTTTATGCAACTGCAATAGCCGCTTGAATTTGCGTCCAGAACTCTGACTGATATTCAGCAGAAATATGAACCCTACAGATCGAGAAGGAATTTTTGGTTGTACAATTCGGGTTACAACATTTCCATCAATACGTCTCTTAAAAATCAACAACAGTGAACTCCTGCAACCATCAATGGCCTCAGCCTGTAAACTTTCCCAAAGTGAGCATAGCGCGAAGAATTTTTTTTATTGGGATTTCGAAATAGTAGCTCGCACTGTACCTAGTTCAAAAACTCTGACCACTATGTAAGTTGAAGGTAATGTAGCCTACCTTTTTAGATTTATCTCCCTACATCCATTTTCTTGTTTCTGAAGAAGCATTACAGGAAAACTAAGTAAAATATGTGCAAATAGGAAACACGTCTATAAGCAATGATTATTTGGAAAGAGATTATGCCATGAATACAGAAATTTTTAATTAAGAACAAGGTGATTGATAAGCGAGTAAATTATGACTATAAGTTTCACTCGAATTCTTGGTTATTTTAAATATATAGCATATCAGGAAATTAGATTTTGAGCTGCAAAAGGAGGTACTGATGAAGTTATAGCTGATGATGGGATTTAGATCATCCGGCTCCATGGACGGATAGAAAATCCGTAAAGAAAATCCGAGGCAGACAGAAAATTCCAACACGTTCAAAAATCGTACAAGTTAAATTTTTCCAAAATCTTCTTCACCAGTACTTACTATTCTATTATTTTCAGATCCAGTTTAAGTAAGGAAACTACAGCGTCATTAGGTGATCCGTTTCGCCATCAACCTTACAGCCATTTCAACACACTGGATATGCTGCAACAATATTTGGCTTGCAAAAGTGGCCTCAGAAGTTTGGTGACAAAAACGAATGATAACAAATTTAGTAGTATTGTTAAGTCAAATATTAGCAATTTTTTACAAGATTTCTTTCCTAACAGTAGCAATTCCTTTTGGGAGTGCCTCCTACGCTCCCAAAGCTTATCACTCGGAAAATGTATCAAAAACGTTCAAAAAATTTTGTTTATATAATCTGGAAAGATTTTTTTCGAAAAAATATGTGTTTACACGAAGAGGTGGACGATCACTCAATGTTGCGGTATATCGCGTGATGAAAAAACTTTTTTCCGATCCAATTTGCGCTTCTTACACATTGGCCGCAAAAACCAAAAAAAAAGGGGGGGGGGGGAATATTGCTTCAGCGAGCTGTAGAATAAAAATACTGCCATATTTAGTTACTACCAATACTTTTATATATGTACATTGTTGGTTCTTTTAATTAAAAAATTTTTTGAAATGGGTACCGTCCGTGCGATTCCCGTCTCCAGGTGAAAGAGAATCAAAACTATGACATTGAGTTCTACATTCGCGGGTGTTTGCGCCATTCGTAGGAGAAGTGTGACAGAAAGGCTGTCTTCTCCGTCAATTATAAGATCAATAAGGTAAATATAAATATCATATTCTTTTACTTAGGTCTATTTTAACAATTCCTATTTAGTAAAGGTTTCTTATAGTGTTAACGTCTTTAAGAAGAATCACAGCCTACACTTTTCTATGCGTAAAAATAAAAAAAGTAAAGTTATATCAGGTGAAGAATAAAGAAAATATCTCTAAATATATATGTTTTGTATATTTTTATTTTTAATTAATGGTTGAAAACCTTTTCTGTGAGAGACGTAGAAAAACGGGATAGATACAAATGGGATACACCTCGGAAGTTAAATAGTGTGGTGTATAGAAGCGCTGCAGGCAGTCTTTCGGAGGCGAGAGGTCTGCTAGAGTTTGTGGGGTGTGACACTGGTGTTACAGTTTCTCTTATGTGCATGTACAATGCCACAGAAATTACAACAAGGATTATACTAAATGGCACACAAGATACTATTACAGACACCCGTCGAAGGGAAGCCAGCTCACGCAAAGGTCCTTCTTAAGGACTTATGCGAGGGTGCCCAGCTGACAGCAGAGCCCCCTCTTAAGGTCTTATCGGACATCGGGCCAAATCCCGACTCGCTCTCTAATTAAAAGAGAGACCAGAGGTCGACTCAGGTTCGACCTGACCTCGAGGGGTAGAAAGGCAAGTATACAATAAGAGGAAAACAAGCACTCTAATAAAATTTGACAAAAGATGACAGCACTTGCAACACTGGGAACTTACATGAATTTGAATCAGCAGGCCAGAGACGCTCTCATTCAACGAAAGCAAGGGTGATTCTTCAAACTCAAGAACGGCCAGACAAATCGCATTCGGTGTGTTCCAGCGAAGAAAGAGTGACACGTCTCGCTTGTTGATATGGAAATAATCGTTAGCCGTCAACAATATTCATTATGTCCTGATCACGTTACATTTTTTTCTCCTAGACTAGCCCACTATCGTATTATTTTAGATCAACGTTCACGTTATGCTAATTCAATTTCACGATGACTGTGTTTTTGTAGCAATATCCACCACATGCAGTGTTTCTTTTGTCATGTAACCAGATGTTCGTATCGAGATTGCTTTTTTTTTACTCTTCTTCTTCTTCTTTGTTTGGTTACGAAAAGGAAAATGTTATATTGTATTGCCAGTTTACATTTAGTTGTCATCCAATGTAGGGCCTAACCAATACAACCAGTTTCAACCAGAATGTAAGGCAGTTAGGACACAATTACTACAGTGACTATAAAAAATCTGCCTTTTCCCGTTGACTGATATAGAGCAATTCTCTTCTATAATAAGACTATACTGTAGTAAAATTTCTTACGTTGTTTTTTCACTCTTCCTTCTAACAACAGGCATTCCCTCAAAAAAATAAAGCTTATTGGCGGTTACCTCATCTAGGCAATTCCCAGGAAAAGAAATCACTAGCTCCATATAACGATAATGTGAGGATTGTACCTCAGCGAGGCAGCGGCCAACTTAAAAAGAGGGATTAACGAATTCTTTTCACAATTTTTCTTTCCATGTTTCTCAAGGTAAATTGTACATAAATCGATAGATCTCGACGAGCACTTCTGTAAAAATTGCAGAGGTGCTGTTTCTTCTTTTCAGAGGTGAGGTTTTCTTTCTTTTTCTTATTGCTTCTTTTTTGAAAATTTCAGGCTATTTCTGGCGGAGGAGGGACGTCAAAAATCATTTTTTAAGCTCTCGTTCGGCCTTATGCAACTGCTATTTCATAAAAACTTTGAATTTTTCGCGATGTTCGTTTTATCGCGCATACACTGATCTCCTTGGGACAATTTTGTTTCAGTTTTATTACTGAATTCATTACAGAGGCCTCCGCCTATCGCAATACCCCTGGGATAATTTGAACTGAGGAAATTTTTTTATTACCCCAGTGAAATAATAAATTTCACAGAAATTTTTTACTTCCCTCTGTACACACAGGTGTATTTATGGTAAATGAGAAAAATTAAATGTCATAATTATTCACATCTCTACTCTATAAAGCAACACAGAAATTGGGAGAGGAGTCTGTCACGCTGTGCATTTGCTGTGATTGGCTGGCGAGGGGACTACGTCAAAACCGCTGTCGGCTGTAGTGAATTGGTGGGATGGGGATTTGGAAGACTAAAATGTGGGAGTAAATGTGGGTTTAGGCAATTTTCCAGTCTTAGCTTATATGGGCTTAGCTTAAAACGGGTTAGCGACAGTACGTAAGCCGACGGGCAGAGACTATACTGTGGAAGACGGGCAACTACAGCGGGTTTTTTGGTGGGCAAAGGGGGTTGACGGGCAGAGACTATTCGAGACAAGACGGGCAGAGGGACTGAGACGGTTTCTGGGCTGAGACTATGAGGGAAAGACAGGCAAAAACAAGCAAAAGGTATATGGGCAACTATATCAGTCGTTTTGGCAGCCAGCGAGTGGGCCGACGGGCAGCAAGATAGTCGACGGGGAATAACAGCGGGCTTCTTAGCGAGCAGAAGCAAAATGTGGGTGGGCGGACAACTATAGCGGGCGTTTTGACGGGCGAAGACTGTGACAAAAGGGTGGGCAAATGCAAAAAAAGGCAGATGTGCCCCCAACAGGCATTTTTGCGGGCAGCATGTGGGTTGACGGGAAGAGTGTGGGTTGACGGGCAGACAGTGGGTTGATTGGCAGAAAGTGGTTAGGCGGGCAAAGAGTGGTTTGACGAGCAAAGAGTGGCTTGACGGGCAGAGAGAGGATCGACGGGCAACTTCAGATTTTCTTAAAAATGGCGTAAGAATACGCTAGCGCCACCTATCCCCTGGCTCTGGACGGGCCCAAAGTTACCAGCACTGAGGGCGCATTTTGGCGTCAACCTTTTGTTGAACCTTTTTAGTTCAACTTTTCGTCAAGGTTGACGCCAAAACGGAAGAGTTGAGAAAAAGTTGAGCAAGGGGAGGAGTCGCAGTTCAACTAAGGCTCAACGGTGGTCTGGACCACCGTTGAAAAAGCTCAACTGTTTCAGTTGAACCACCCACTGGCGTTGTCGCCAAAACGGTCGCCTAGTTGAACCATCTACCGGGCAGTTGACGCAAAAATACAAGTTCACTAAAAAAGTTGAACTAAAAGTAGACGCCAAAATGCGCCCTGAACTAATACTACAGATAATGATTTCGAATTTTTGAAGAACGGATCTATGTCCGATCACTAGAGCCTTCTAGTGAAAGAACATTGAACATAGGTCCGACTTTCGCCGCTAGATGACCGGGTCTAGACAGACAACGAGATCGGAACACCATCCGTTAATAGTCGAAGTTTGTGTTGTCACGCGTGAGGTGGAGTAGATTTTACCTTTAAGTAAACAGCTGACTGTTGACAGCAAGTCATTCAGTCAGCCACCCTAAAGCCGAAAATAATGGCTGCAGTTTCTTTTATTAAATGCCTGCTGGGTCCGCGCTTAATAAAAATTTATGCTTCGTCAGAAAGAAATGTATTTCTACGGTTTTCTATATTTTTGAAAGTAGTTATCTGGTTGTAACTAATCTTGATATTATTGGTATTAGGCCATCAATTACTTACCATCGGGAGCCGAAAAGTTTGGAGATGGATTCTTAAAATTGGTATGTATAACAATGTATGGAAAGTGCTTTTTAAAACATAGGTCTTAGAGTTTGATGGGGGTAACCATTCTTTGTTTGCATTGGCATAAGAAATTTGTTTTAAGGATAAATTTTGCAAATTGCAGAAATGTTTTTTCCATTTTAGGGCCGATCAGTATAGTTTTAGATTGCAAGTTAGTGATATTAAACATATTTTTTTCTAGATTAACTGGTCCCTTCAACTTGGATTTTATACATCTCCATTTGTAATTTGGGTTTTACATAAAAAAAACTACCTTGGCTATGATGGATGGCAATCTTTAATGCGATTCTCAGCCATCTGTTCGTTTTTATGTGCTAGCTCACTGGTAGCCAGAGCACTTGGAAGATTCTCTAATCCACATTATATCAAATTTATTAACCACCTGGAAGTGGCAAGAGTTAATTATAATTCACTTACAAAGGTTGTACATAAGTTATCACTAGAATTTAATTTTACATTTAACAATTTGTTTCATCCAGAAACCCTTATCACACTACGATTTTGAGTTTTCAGCATGGCCAGTGGATTATGATGCAAAAGAAATACAGAAAGATTCTGATAAACCAAGAATATTTGTTGATGAAGACAGCAACAATAGATCAATTACTGAAGTTGCCAGGGTACTACCTTGCAGAATCCTTGGATACCTGTTTGCTCATACTATTGGTATTCGACTCCTCTATCCAGGAACTATAATCCAACATTTCATTGGTACAGTAGACTTTTTTAAAACTTGTATTGTAGGTAAATTTTATTTTATCTGTTTGCTTCTAGATACTCACTTGGTTGAGGGTAGATCTCGTTTAATCGAAGAGCTTCAAGGAGAAAGGTATAAGTTGATGAGCCGCGATAAAAATGCCATTGATTGTATCGCTGTTGATAGGAGGGCCAAGTATGTTCCAAGAAAACGTGTATTTCATTTTCAAGATGCTAAATTAAGGTTCTCGATTGAAGGCCACAATACTCAAATGGACATTTATTGGTTATTTGTTGTGAGGGAAACGCCGGTTTTTATGAAGTAGGAATGATTGGAACTCCATTGGAAGCTGGATACTCTGTTCTTGGATGGAATCACCCCGGATTTGGGGGCAGTTCGGTATGTCGTGCACATATTCTAAAAATCAATGGGAATAGTCACTAGTATTTCTTATTTCCCAATTCTTTTAAGGGGACTCCTTTCCCGCGACAGGACCAAAACGCAATTGACATAGTTGTTCAGTTTGCGTTAAACAAGCTCAATTTCCCGGCCGAACATATAATTATTTACGGTTGGAGTATTGGTGGCTTCACTGGTTTGTACTAGTTTAATGCCCATAAGTTTGATTGTCGTTATTGAAATATTAGTATTATTATTGTTCTACACTAATCGAAACTGATTAGCGTCATGGGCTGCTATGAATTATCCAAACATAAGAGGCGTAATGTTGGATGCCACTTTCGATCATGTTCTTCCGTTGGCAGCAAATGTTATGCCGTCTTCTTGGAAATCAATTGTGACGACAACTGTAAAACACAACCTAAATCTTAACGTCGCGGATCAACTTATTAAATACAGTGGTCCAATCGTACTCTTCCGTCGAACACGAGATGAAGTCATTGCCCTGGAGTAAGCTTAGATTAGATAAATATAGTAAGGTATCATATTTTTTATCTTCCAAATTTAGGCCTGGTACTTTGTCGTCAAATAGGGGTAATGATCTCCTGATTAAACTCCTAAAATTCCGCTTCCCGCATATTGTCGATCACACTACAATTCCTACTTTACGAGCATTTCTGAACGCTGACACGGCAGAACGTGAACAAATGATTAAAAACCTGGAAGTCCTCCATGATCCATGCATGAAACAGTTAAAGCAATATGCTATTGAAAACAAAATTCTTTCCCGATGCGCGTCGGTCAGAGCTGGAATGAAAAAAAGAAAACGCAAATGGCTTTATTTTTGGTTAGCATTAATGAGTAAACAAACAAACATTCCTGTTCCCTAATTTTCCTTTTTGTTTTTTGTCACATATAGGGCAGCCGATACATGTTAGATTACGACAGTACCCACTGTACGCCACTGCCTGCTGAAATGTTTCATTTGCCTCAGGAAATTGGATACGAAGCTGATTATGTGGAAGTCTCGGATTTTACGGAAATTTCTCCCAGTAATTTGTAAAGCTGGCCCAAAATAGGAGTAGGATTTATGTACGATCACTGTCCAGTTACCGCTTGGCCTTTTAACGTTTGTATTCATAAGCTTATTATTGATACACACTTGCTAGAATGAAAACCAACACTCAGATTCACACAGTATTTCAAATCTAATGTTGCGGATAAGGTAGATTTAATATATTGCAAAGGCCAGTTTTCGTGGTTTCCCGAAATTTACTGAATTGCCCGCATGTTCGGTAAGGCACGAGTTGCGATTACCAGAGAAGCGAAAGCATATGAAAGGATTTAATTTGGGAAGTAAAAGTCCCAGTGAGTGCTTATCCTTTGTTTTCCCATGCCGAGCAGGAAAATAGCGCACACAACAATCAGCAACATGAGTAACACGGCTTTCAAATCATCCTTTTCTTTGTCATCGAAATGAATCCCTCGACGATGTAATTGCTCATTGAGCTGCTGCAGTCCTATCTATAATGCCATCAAATCAGGTGTCATCCAAATTGTAGGTAAAACCAAATTCCAAAATGCTAATTATTTACCTCAGCTACTCTTTGCGCCATTGTGTAGGTTTCAGTCGCAGCAATGCATACACCACTTGCTAAGTTTCTGGCCGATACATTAACAAGTTGCAAGGCCAAGTTACTGAACGAAGCATCTGCCATGTTTTCCGTCTGGCTGAGCGTACGGCTAGCAGTGTCCACCTCCGGTATCGAAGGAGCCGCTGCAATTCTCGGGTTACTTGAGGGAGGTGCAGCGGTTTCCGCAATAGGCTGTTCAGGTAAAATAATATCTGCTGAAGGCCGTGCTTCCAGTTCTCCGGGTACTGGTCGGATGGGTGCCTCCTTTTCTTCTTGTACTACAATTTCTTGGGTCTCTCGAGTCGACGGGACTTCAGCGGGAAGAATCACCGATGTTGGAGGTTGCGACAACTGCCTGTCTGTTGTAACGGTCTCTACCTCTCTCGGGTTTCCCAGAAAAGGAATTGTTACCCCAGGTCCAATATTGAACATAAGCTGACCTGTAGCGTTCGATGTTGTCATCTGACACACCTAAAAATTACGTTAAGCATAAGTAAAATTTGCACGTTGAAAGGCTTTAGTCGCGTGCCACATGCTGCTAAAGATCACCTGTAACGAATTTGTGTCAAGAGAGGAAACGACAAGGCGGTCTGCCATGACTTCCCGTACGTTCAAGCGTTCGACATCGAGGTCTGCCAATTGCAGTCGTCTGGGGAAATCGATGTGTACGGGTGGCAATGGAGCAAGTGAACGATGAAAATATGGGGGAACTTGTGAGAAACAATCCCTCTCATCTTCTCGCTCATGAACTGAAGTTTTCCTGTTTGTGCTGGAGTCGAGTCTCGGCATAGAGTCTATATTCTGAGGAACCCGTTCTTCTTGTTGTTGGGAGTCCGTCTTTGATTCAGGAATGGATTCTTCAGGTAAGACAGGTTCGCAGACGGGAACCGTAACCGGATCGGGATCAGGCGAGGTGGCGGCAGACCAGATGATCTGCGGACATGATGCTTCGTCATGCTCATTTGGTGTCGGCTGTATGCCAGTGGATGATGTGGCATTTACATCTTGTCTATCGACGAGCCTTTCATTAGCTGATACCTCTACTTCTTGACGGTCATACAAGTTATTGTTTATTTCAGAGAATGAGAGCGTCGCATCAGGCTGGACTCCGTTTGGTTCAGCCATAACGACGGATTCTTCATACTCGGGTAGTGGATCGGTTTGGATGCCAATTGATATTTCCTCTACTTGATCGGGATTTTCGATCGGCTCATATTCATCAGCGTTGCTAACTGGCTGGACGGTTGCTCTTTCTAGAGGCGCAGACTCCTCGTTTGTAGCGCAAGCAGTGGTTGTTTGGTGTGGAGTATGGCGTTTCAAAGACGACGTACGACTTCGAGGTGGCTTGTTTGGAGGACTGCGACTTCGGTGTCGCTTTATTCTTGGTGGGGCTGGCAAGGGTCGCGCTCGCATCCGTTCGACGACCGGAGCCGACTGCAGATTCCTTTCGTCTTTAGTTTCGTCCACTCCAGAAAATGAGTGTCTCCTAGCGAGGTTCGGTTCAGAGTGATCTGCCGATTGGAAAGCGAGCTCGTTTGGAGTGCGTGGTCTTTGTTTTCTTGGAGGTCGATGGGGCCTAATAGTGCAGTATGTCCGAGGTGGTCTTTCCGGGGAAACACTGGTACTAATGGCTTTCTTTCGACGTGGAACCGTGTAAATGTAAGAGTACGAGGAAGCGCTAGTGGGCGCGTATATGGGTGGAGGGGGTCGTGGCGGGGGAGTCCTCTTTTGGAACTGTTTAATTTCCGCATACTGATTCTCATCAAGCAGGTCATCTGAGTCGTTAAGATGGACGGAATTGGTCGTCTCTTCTGTAATTTGCTTATCCGCTTGAACATTGTCATTATTGTCTTCCTTTGGACTTGCTTCCTGAGGGAAAGTGGTCGCTAAGATTTCCAATATTTGATCTAGATCTGCTTGAACAGATGAAGCGCTCTCCACGTCTCCGCGTTCATTGGTTTCGTGATCTTCTGACGGCGTTGACGCTGGAACGGCGGGTAATTTTTTCGATGTTTCTTCGAGATCTAAATGAAGCGTTGTTTCCGCTTTGCCTGATTTCTTGACACTTTCCTTCCTGCGTCGTGGAGCTGATGGCTGTGATGTTCGTGACATTCTCGGCCATGTAGTTTCTCCGTAGTTACTGGCTACGCCGGCGTGTTTGGCTTTGCGCAACGAGCCAGTTTGATTATTTTTGCGCCTGTTTGGAGCCGATGGTTTGGGGCTCTTGTTGCTGCTAAGAATTTTCACTTGCGGAATATTTAATTGCGATTCACTTGGGATTTCATAGTTTAATTTGCTATCATCGGAGGGTAAGGGTTGCTGCTCGTTGACAGCTTCCGATCGTTCCGTTTCTGTCCCTTCTTCGTCGATGAAACGCGATTCGGCTCCAAAGAGTGTGTCAGCGTCAGTAAGGATGTGATGGGTAGGCTGTTCGATTTGTTCTTCTAAATCTCGAATACGAGAAACGTCTTCACAGTTTATTTGCTTCCTGGAACGAGTACGTTTAGGAGCCGTGGGAGGACTATGAACCATCATGCGCCTTGGCCACGTCTGGTAGTTGCTGCACACCGGGAAAAGTGGCTTTTTGGTTACTTTTGATTTGCCACGTTTCGGAACGACAGGGCGGTCAGTTGACAACGCCTTGCGTGGCCACGTTTTCACATAATCGTCCTCGTTGGAAGGCTCGAGGCAATTTTTTTTTTTACCGCGTTTACTACGCCGAGGAGGCAGATTCGAGTACATATGTTCATCTGATGCCACGTCACCATCCTTCCTAGACCGTGATCGAGCAGGCCTGTCCGGCTTGCGACCGGAGCCCCAGCTACTATCGACCGCTTCCAACGAGTTGACAGGAGCGCAAAAAGCGGATAGCATCTCTTGGCTAATGGTAGGGTAGGCATTCGTTTTTTCTACCCAGGAAGACCTAGTATTAAATTCGACATGAGCACTTTTGGGGCGCCCAAATTCTTCGTGAAATCCATGACGTCGATTGCGATAGCGTTGCCGTTTTGGACGAACCACGACGTTTTCCTTGTCCGATTCCGCATCATCTGCCATGAGTAAAAACGATGGTTAAAACACATAAACTTAGGAAATTCAGAACAGATACTGATCAGCGACTCACCCTCAGGAAGCGTTTCTGTCGACTGGCTTACGGAAGATGGTTGTGGTCTATCTGAGCCATGTAACGAGAACTCCAGTTTCGGCTCCAACTCTTCTTCCAGATCTTCTTCTGTCTCTTCTTCAATGTTTTCACACTCGTTAGCTTGATTAGACTGAACAAAAGACTTTTCAACTGGCTGCGTAGCTTTCTTAGTTCTCTGTTTAACAATCGGGGGATTATCGTCTTGAACGAGTTCTTCGTCAGGCATACTTTTCCGTCGTACCGTATACTTTGTTTTCCTTTCAACAGGTGTTGAAGTTTCGTACTCTCTTTCTGCTTCCTGGGGAAAGGTGGGGAAAATATTTTCTTGAGGGATCGGTTGAGCTGTTGAATCCACGGTCTTGTTCTTTTTCCTCTTTAGTGTGCTATTGAGTGAGGTTTGAAGTTTGTTGCGAGTCGCTTGGAAGTTCTCCTTTGAAAGAGTAGATTGCAGTTTTTCGCGAGTGGCTTGCAGGTTGCGCTTTGATAAACTTGATTGCACTTTTTGGCGAGTCGCTTGGAGGTTCTGCTTTGAAAGAGTAGATTGCAGTTTATTCCGAGTAGCCTGGAGTTGCTCTTTAGACAGGCTTGTTTGAATCTTTGACTTTGTCAGTTCGAAAGCTTTTCTGCTGCGTGCTGCAAAGCCTGTGGGCTCTGCCAATACATTTTGATCATCTTGCGCGACTTGCACAATTTCGGTTTGACCATCCACGCCTTCGTCGTCGTCTTCAAAATCCTCGTCGATGTCTATATCAACGAATTCTCCACGGGTCACGATGACGTCAGCTACCTCCCTGTCCACGATGATGCCATCCCTCGCCAAATCGGCTTCCTCCGATTCGGGTAGGTTTTCAATGTCATCCATAGTTTCTTCGGCTTCGTTATTCTCTTGACTAGGCGAAAGCCTTGCTGCTTCTTCAGCACTATCAACAGCGGCCTTCAAACCGGAAATAACAGGTGCAGTAGGTGGGACAGGATTGTCACCGTCACTGGTTTTCGGTGCAGGAGGATCCGAGCGTGGTAGTCCGACTTCCTCGTATTGATTCTCCGGCTGTTTTGATTTATTTGGTTTTGACGAGCGTCCCGGTAAGAGAGCAACAAAACTTTTGATTTGACCATCGGCGTTGCCACGACCACTTCTTGATGCTTTGAATTTTTTTAGACTATTGTTCCAGCTTTCCAATTGTTGGTTAATCTTTTGCCTCATTGGGCTGGAACTATGTGGTCGTCGAGGCTTGCTTTTTTTATTTGGTTCTGCCGCTGTCGCTTCAGGTTCCTGATTTTCTATGTCTGCATCGCTAGTTCCCTTGACTTTCTTCCTGCCGGGTCCAAACTTAGGCAACTTTATGTTTATATTAGGTTTATTCGGCATACCTATATTTGAGAAGTTGAATTTTCCCCCCTTCTTGGTTTTCTTGTTCTCTGATTCGGGCACCGCTGAACTGGGTGCTCTCGTTTCGTTATATTCCATTCCATTTGATCCTTCTTGAGAAGGTGGTAATGCTTCCTGTGCCGCGGTAGTACGTTGGAAAAAGTGGTCAAAGGCATTCATGTCGTCGTCAATTGTTGCCGAAGGGTCAACTTCCAACTCTCCTTGTTCTTCAAGTCTTTTCCGTGCTTCGTCAATTATCCGCAATTCATCTTGCGTGTAAAAAATGTCATCGGTTGGTTTCGGCTGGAGTTGATTTCTTTCCAAAATAGCCGCACGGCTCTGGATGTATTCCAGAATGTGATCAGGAATATCTTCGTCCAAGTTTCCTTTATCAGATTGCAAGTAAGCCATTACAAAATCTGGTATGTCTTCATCGGGTAGTGGAAAGTCTTCCAGCTCCTCTCGTTGCTCTGAGGAATCAACAGCCATGGCTTGATCCATGGTGTCTATCAAGGAAACGGAATTGCTGCTCGGTAAGCTAGGGGTCGGCTCGCTTCTTGCTCTCCTATTCCGCTCTCGGTCTCTTAGTCGATTACGGATATGTGTCCTTCTGCTAGTGCCGTATGCTGAATCGCCTTTGAACTGTTCATCCACCAATCTGTCACTCGGCACCTCTCTATATAAGAAGACAGCCTATTATATTAACTTTACTGTGGGATTCGCAACCATTGGTTGCCCTTTGAAAACACTCACCCTTTTAAAAGTGATTCTATGTCAAGAGAGTCTGGAAGAGGAGGCTTATACAGGATAGTCCAAGGGTAGCCTCCTCGACATTTGCTCCGTCGCACTTCCTCCCACAGGTAGGTCGGTGGAGGCGTAGGTGGTGGACCCCTAGTTCCAGATGATGCTGCAGCGAACAATCAAACCGAAGAAGGAAAAAGAAAATAATTGAAGAAATCAAAACCACCGTTCACTAAGTATTATTTGTTGAAAAAAAAACATAACGTCATCACTTGTTCGATCGTAGAATTTGTAAAATAAATGTTAATACATTCCCGTTTAGTATTCGGCGAACGTTGCCTGGCCTCTCGGCCTGACTGCAGTTCAGACACAGAATGACAATGCACAGGATGTGAGAAACGGACTGACTAATTCCAAGATCGCCTAAGCTTTGCCCCGGCTCGTCTATTTCTGGTGAAAATCTGTGGCTCAAGGTGGACACCTTTTTACTCCTTCCCCTTTCCTTTCATCGCAAAGAAACAGAGTTGAAATTGCACGCTTGAAACAATTCAATATAAGTACACGTATTTCTAGATATATACATATATATAATTTTTCTAATAAATTTTGCGTTCAAGTGTTTGCACTGACTGCTTAAGCTGAGCCAAATTTGTTACATTGATCTCATCCCAATCTAATCATACAACTAAATATAGATTCGATACCCGTAAACACGAGTTTTTTTTTCTTTAACTCTGCTGCCTTTTAACGCGGTGGAATCTACATTCGACTTCTTTGCCAAAAACTCGTGAGACGTTGCTCACCAGCCATAGCCAATAACATCTTGGGAAGGTGGAGGTGGGGGGCCGGTCCGAAAATAAAGTTGGCAACATCAGCTGAGCTCCCTTAAAGCTAAGTTACTCTTCTTACTTGTTGCCTGCTATCCAAAAGATTGATCCAAGCCAGTCTGGATAATGTACGCTGCAACTAGTTATAATTAAATTTAAATGTTTTAGTTTGTTTTTTTTATTTGCGCGCCAACAAATATTTGGCTTTTAAATGTGATACGGAGTCGAGTACGACGCCCAATCATGATGTATCGTGAATGTCACCCAAGATAATATTTTGAAAAAATTTGCGTTTCTGAATCTTAGTGTAACGCCACACAGAAAAACAAACAGCTAAAATATACCTACAAAACACTGGGTGTAAAAAATATTTAAAAGCTTTACATTTGAGGAACAAAATGCCGAACACTACCTCGACTGTGCGGTCGTTCAAGACTCATTCGAAGAAAGTGAAAACCGAAACTGCAGATTTACAAGGTAAATAGGTTTAGGTCGGTTTCGCCAATACCACTAGTTCACGAGCAGCGCCTACCGATTGTTTCAGGCGACTAGATCGACGTCTGTTGTAATCGCCGACCTGCCACATACTGACATTTCTCCAGAGAATTCAATCGACATGCGAGTCAAAACATCGGGTAGTACGCTATACCAGTAGCTAATGAGTAACCCTTTGATGATGCAAATGCATCTTAACTTGTTTGGAAGTAGTGTAGTTCTCCATGATATGCTGGTTTAGAATGTCAGTGATCACAATATACGTTTCGCAGAAAGCTAAGAAAGATCCAACTGACTTTTTAAATATCAAGGGCTGTTGATGCCCTTCTTAACATTAGATACTAAATAACTGAACAAGAATTGAACAAAAACCGGAAGAGTAATTTATTTATAACCCTACAGTAATGCCCGTATACTTCGGGCGATACATATTTAGTGATGTTTGACCTCAATTTTTTGGGGTTTTCGTTGGTCCTTAGAGAGAATCGCCCATGGCGGTTCGTGACATCTACTGTAGAAATGTTATACTTAACTTCGGCATATTTTGCAAAAATTCGGGGTTAAAACACAAGATAAGCAAAACAAGAATTTCAATTAATTAGCATAAAAAGGATGCGGTCCGCGTAACACAGTAACTGTTTGCTTTACATGAAAAGGTATCCAGATAACCAAAAAAAATGAAAAAAAAAGAGAGCAACGCTTGAAAATTAAATTGCCTCTTCGTCGCGACGATTCGGATCCGCCATCCTATTAATGATGCAATAAGCAATATTTGAAATAAACGTTTGGTTAAAAATAAATAATAACAAACTTGAAAATAGATAGGCCATCCATGTTGGTGAGCTGTTGCTTCTCTAAACCAAGTGGTGTAAGAAAAATGAATTGGCGACCCGAATTTTCTCTGGCTTCGGTTATCAACAAATCCATACTAATAGACCGGTTCACATGATCCTACAGAAAGAAATCGGAAAAAAAGAAGCAGAAAAGAATTCATTACTTCCTTAGGCAAATTTAAAATTACGGCGGCGAATCTAATGCAAAACAGCTATTTACCATGAAAACGTCAAACTCATCGAGGATTCTGAATGGGCTTTCAATGGCATCCCACAACGATAAAATGAAACAAACAGTGGCGAAAGATCGCTCCCCCCCGCTTAAGGAACGAATATCAGTGGTCTCGTTACCACGACCGCGTTTTGAGGTAGGTTGCAATGACTCCTCACGGCCAGGTGGAGTAACAATTAACGTTAACGTCTTCTCAATGGAATCAAAACGGATTTCTCCCTAAAGGCAGAAAAATAAAAGAAAAGATTTTATTAAATAAATACCTTGCATTAATTTTTGTATGCTAAACTGAGTTACGGACTGAAACTTACTTCAAAATTGCGAGTTTTCAAAAGAGATTGAAAGACATGGTGTGTCCTAGATTCGATGCTGTTCCGGAATCTGGAGATGAACTCCTTGCGTTGTTTGCTCATTTGTTTCATTTTCTATAAACATCAAACGCATTTGTATAAAGGTTTTAATCGGCCGCTATTAACATACTTTCAATGAACCCTGAGAACATGTGATCTCTGAGAGAGCCCGTTCGTAGTCTGCTTTGCGTCGTCGATACTCATTCAAAACGTATTCTGGAGATCCATATTCCTTTTCTTGAGCTACTATTTGTTCTTTCAATTGCCGCAATTCAGAATTAAGGTTCTTTAACGACCTAAAAAAAAAATTTATTCTACCAATAAATTTCATAAATATGGGATAACAATATTTCTCTAACTTCGTAACTGGAACACGGGCGCAAACCTGTGTTGCGTTTTCTGCTTCAAATTCCGCTTTTGACTTAGCGGCTTCGTAATTCGATTCAAAATTATTAAACTTGGACTGCATGCTATTTAATGAGGCCGCAAGCATTTCGACTTTTTCCTTGATGTTTCTTTGTTGAATTTCGTTGTCTCTAAATGCATCCTAGTTTAATATGCAAATTTCTCTGCTTCATGAAAATCAAACTGATTAATAATGGCGAAAACCTGCAACGGTCCACACCCGGTCATCAGCGAGGAAATGATAGTCTGGTGCTGTGTAATAGTCTGGCGAACTTTATGCAATTCACGTTTCAGTTCCTCGAGAGTCGCAGTCTTATTTTCCAAATCACCATCAATTCTGTCTAACTTTGCTTGAACATCGAGTAAATCTTCTTCCTATTCGTTAAATGGGGCTTTTATATAACAGACAATATAACTTGATATATTCTACAAGCACAAAGGAAGCCGTACCAGAGCAAGGATATCAGTCGGCTCAGCGACGTCGTTGTCGTTCTCCAGTACCCGTGATTTATCACGAATTAATGTTATTTCTCTTCGTGTTGAGGCGAGTTTAGTCTCTTCCTGTTTTAATTGCCCTTCGTTATTCTGAATTTGCATACTTAAGTTATTTAAGTTTTGACGAATTCTATCTTGTTCGCGATGTAAATTGCCAATTTCTTCATCAGCGTTTCTTTTTAATTGGAAAAAAAAAAATTAACACAAGCAACAACAATAAAATTAACTTAGAATGTCTTACCGAATGGCGTCTTCCACTGAAGCTTGTAATAATTGCGCAGAATTTTTTACCTTACCACAATAAGAACGATAGTTCGGGTCAGGATAATAAGTATTGCCTTCTTTTGTAATGGCGTTTTTACAATTCTCGGGTACTCGTTTGACATCGGCCAACAAATGACGCGCATCTCGATCTTCACAAATGAGAAGAACTTGCTCAATACCATTCAAGTCGATTAGGATGTTGGCAATGTCAGGATCATCAATAATTAACATGTCCATTAAGCAATGGATATCTTTCCTTCGTAGTTCAGGACTGCATCGAACTTTGTAATTGCTAACATCATGTAGCTTTATGGTGTTCAACAAAAAAAAATTTAATTAAAGATATAGGTATTGTAGTAAAAGCAAGAACTGACAGAAGCAACAAATTAAACAAAATAAATAAACAATAAGTTGCATACCCGACCACTAATGGAAGAAGTTATAATGTTTGGCTTTGGTCTATTTCGCGGAATCTCTTCGTCAATCAATCTGTTGAGTAGTTTTGCATCTTCATCATTAGAGCAGATAAAGCATGAAAGTCTTTGTCCCAAAAACGTCTCGACCACCGGCGCCCATGATTTATCTCGAAGTTTTATGTAAGCACCTTATATATGTAAAACGGAATGACTTTATAACCTTAACAGTTAATGAGAATAATAATGTAGTAATCAAAACGAATACCGATTGGACCTCTAGGCTTAGTTCCTCTGAACGATGTTCTCTCAATTTTTTGGAGCAATTTAGGGATCCATTCGCCGAACACAGCATATGCATTTGAATCCGATTTTTTTAGCTCCGCCAGCGTTTTAATGTTCGTGTCTTTAGTTCAATCGTGGTTTAGGAGCAAAAAAAAAAAAAAAAAAAATAAAAAACTTCTCCTAAAATTTTATATAATATTTACCCAAACTTTTTTGAATGCGTGACAGTTCGTTCCGGGAAGCCGATGCCTCATGTTTCAGTTGGACCAAGGCACCTTTGAGTTGTTCGACCAAATGTTCAGAAACTTTCCGTGAAGAATTCAACGTTTCTTCCCTTTCTTTTAATTTCAGCAACTCATTCTCTCGTCTTTCTTTTTTTTGGGCATATTCGCCGTCTCCGTGTCTGCAACAGGAATGCAAATTTTAAAAAATTCGGACGTAACACGAAAATTATGCTTTATCGGGAACCCTTACGCTTTTTTTAATTTGTCTATTTCCTTGATTAGCGCTTGCTTATCGTTTGTGAGTCGTTGTTTATCAACGACCAGTTGACGAAGTTCACACTGAAACTGTAAGTTCGTAAGGAAAACAAATGAAAAGGAAAGCTAGAAAAAATTCGGACTTTCCAAAAATTATACTTCTCTTTGGCGGCTAACTATTTCTTGCGATTGTTTTTCAACTTCGGCGCATTCAGTTCGAGCGATTTGCAGCTGTATCAAATAGAAAGCTAAAGAAATACTAAATTTAAAAATTAAATATTCAAATTAACCTCTTTCCTCTTTTCGGTGGCATATTCTTTCCGTGTCTGAAGATGTTCTTTCAACTTGGCTAGTCGTGCTTCTTGCTCCTGCATTTTCTCTCCTGTCTAAAAAGCCAATAAAACGTCAAATTATGGTTTAAAAAAGAGACATAAAATAAAATAAGTGTATAAAATAAAATAAAAATAAATAAAAAAAGGAGATGAAAGACAAAAATAAAATAAGGAAAAAGGGGTACCCTTTGGATTTCTGCCAACTGGTTCTCCTTCCTTTTCAGCGCATCAGAGACCTCTCTTTCAAGGTCTTCAACTTGTGCCCATAATATTTCGTTTTCCAATTTTGCTTTCTTGTCGTGGATTTCATTAATTGCCTCGTACCACTCTTTTTTTGCATGCCATTTCTTTAAATCGATTCGTAACATTTCTAAGCTCTAAATGAAAAAAAATATAAATTCAATTGTCGTACAGGGAAAAGCAAACGATCGAGTTGGGCCGTAAATGAATGAGTACCACTCATTGATTGACAATGAACAAACCTGTAGTTTTTCTTTCATGCAAGATTTACTTCTGGATAGCTCACTCTCTGCTATTGAAAATTCATCACGCATTACATCCATCTGTGTCGCACGTTCGAACAGTTTATATTTCTGGTTGGCATCATTGCTATGCAAAAAATTTTTTGCAGTCTCTTGGTTTAAAATACAGACAGGATTGTCCACTTGAAGGTTCATTTTAGCCAGGATTCGATCCAGATCACAACGTTTGGTACTCATCGTTTTACCTTCAACGCAAATGTAATCGAACCAACACGTTATGCCTAATCGTTATTCTACTTTAAAATATATAGCCAATGGAACTTTTACCAAGGTGATTGATAATTTTATATCCCCCAGATCCTGTGGAAGCATTTATGGTCCTTTCAATCGTGATTGTGTCTCCAAAAATATCTCGCTTATAGGATCCTTGACCTTTGTTTGAAAGGGTTACTGATACTACAGCTTTAGATTTTCCTGTTTTCACAAAATCTTACAGCACAGACATTTTTTCTATGAGTATCTGATATGTTAAATGCATGGGCATAATAATACCTTTGATACCCATGCCTCGACATGTGGCTGATGCCCTTTCTCCTAGGGCGACAACAATTCCTGTAAGTACAGCACTTTTTCCACTGCCATTTTTCCCTATAAGATTCAGGTAGATAAACAAATATGTGAAGATTAATATATTAAGTTCTATTACCTATGATGAAATTGATTTGCTCATTGAATTTTACTTCTAATTTATCATGACAAAGGAAGTTTTCTAACGATATTTTTGTCACAATGCCTGCAGTTTTCAAAGATTTGACCTGGAATTAAATTTTAATTTAAAACATGAAATTTTTTTTGAAGCCATCAGACACTTGTTACAAATGTGTCTGACAATAAACAATTCAGCATTTCACACATCAAACAATTTTTGTCATGTAACACCTTCGGCAAAAAAGGAAACAGTTTAATGCAGAAATTGTCCTAGCATTAACAAAAGATATCAGAAGATAAATGGAAAGTACCATTTTCCTAGGGATATCAACAGTACTATTTTCATTTTCAGAAACAGGATTTTGGCTGCTATGAGCACGTTTCATTCTAGTATTTTCCAAGGCAGACCATCAGACGTCTTCACTTTGTCTAAAATGCCGGGGATAACCAAGTAACACCAGGAAAATGCAAAAAAATTATCTCTACTTGTTAAGCACCAGGTATCTGTAAATACCATTACATTTTAGTTATTTCATAGCGGTACCTACGATCTGAAACTCAGCTTATTCTTAATAACTGGGAAAAGATTAAAAAAGCACAGGTCGTTGTTTAAAGCACGTTACTAAAATGTAGCAATTGGCGCGGTTTCGTATTAGCCGACTTTTGTCTGCTCGAAATGGGACGAAAGGCGAGGAGGGGCCAATCAGAGATGAGCTACAAACAAAGCAAAATGCCAAATCGCTGTTTACTTACTCTACTATTTAATTAATTAATTGAATAATCACTTGTAGTTGTAGTTGCCTTTCTTATTTTATATTTTGTTTGTTAAACAGTTTGTTGTAGGAGCCAGCCCCGGTTACCTAAGATCCGTTAAACCACACCGACCTTCCATAAAAATGGCCCACCGGTAGGGCTCAGACCTGATCTCTATCAAATCAGACACCGTTTTCCCTCCCCGAAAACAGAAGATCGGGGAAGGTCGTTGCGGGAATTTTTTTCCGGGTACGGTGCGGTGCTAGAACCGGTGCTGGACGAAAACACGTTTCGGTTAAGGGGAGCTGTCTAGTCAGTGACCTTCGGACGTCAGTAACATTTTCTTCACGTTGGCCGCAGGGTCACTCCGACTTTCCGAATTTAGATCACGAAGAAAAAGCTCCGCGCCATCTACGTGGGACCAAGGCCTACCAACGGGTATTAAAAAAGAGCTATCCATTGCTTTTAAATTTATGAAATTTTCCCTTATAATAGAGCCTAAATTAATTATTTATATTTTAGCCTTCATTTCAGAGGAAGGGAAATGACAGCCAAAATTCCAAAGTTTGGGACACTCGTTCAGGGGTTATTCCCTATTACTGCAAAATCAAAATACACTTATTGGAATCTCCGCGAGCATGTGCACCTCGTGATACCAAAAAATCTATTTATTTTTAATTTTAATTATCAGAATATTGAATAAAACTTCCACCAATCACCGTCAAAGCAGACAACATTTTCAAGGATTGGGCGGTAATTCGAATGTTTTTTTTAAAGATTTAATACCAATTTATTTACCAGTTATAATAGTCGAAATTTAACTAAGATAGGCAAAAATTTTTGATTGTGCAGCCACACACTGCTTTCCATTTATTATATAATTAATTTCTAGTTTAAAGGTACAAATTACATTCGGGATTACAGAATATATTACGAGTTTCGGTCATATGAAAGAGAAATTAAAGAAGGCACTTCTTGGTGGAGGGAAATTCAATCGAACTGAATTCCGAATGGAAAACATTGCACAGTTACTACTATCTTAAACAGCAATTGAGATTTTTGTTCACCTGCACGGCACCAGACACGAAGCAGTGTTGAAGACTTCAAATGCTGGCTGGTTTCACCAATTTTAAGACTTTTAAAAAGTAATGAAAACATTTAATAGAAATTTTACAAAAGCACTAATTGATATTATATTTACCTTCCCCTCGTGTTCCACCAGGATTTCGTTGTCCGTTATACTTCGAGGAACTAGAGTCACGAGCTGAAAATTATTCAGATTAAACTTTTAACAATTCACTCCGCACATTGACAATAAATGTAGAAAACTTACTTTGCCATTTAACGTTAGTGTAAGGTTCGAAAGATCTGTTCCTTACATGAACTGTATTGTTGCACGGATTTTCGAGCATTTTACAAAGACCAATTAATAGTTGCCGGAAGGAGACTTATTGAGACAGACTGACAGAGATGACACATGGAAGTGGACTGTCGGAGATGGTAACAGGAGATGGATTAGATGTCCCAACGGGAATAAATATTCTGCGTGTAAATGTAACATCTATGTGAAGAATTGACAAGTTTGAAGGCCAGAGCAAAGGCAGATGACCTGCTCTGGCGGAAGAGGGGGAAAACGGGTTGCAAGCGTGGGAACCAGAGGGGAATGTAAGGAGAACGGTTGGCCGTTCCTTACATTAGAGACACAGTGGGTTTCGTTCGTACGGTATGGCAGGACCAGGACTATGCTGAAAAGCTTATTTAACGCTGAAAAGTAAATCTTAATGAGTAAAAAAATTATATAATCGCAATTATATTGGCGACGTTTTCATTTTCCTCAACAGTTGTGTTCACCTTCTGAAGACTTTTATTTGCCAAAGGCGTTGGAAAATCGGAAACTGCTGTACAGCTCTGGAAACAAAAAGGAACATGGAAACTGATAAAAAAAACAATCCACATGCAAAATATCCGTACGCTGGCCGGGATGGCATGGGCAATTAATGGACTGAAACTCTTATTTGCCATTCCTTTTCTTGAATTTCATTGACTTATAGGTGATGGAGAAACGGAAACAAATGCACAGCTCTAGAAACAAAAAGGAACATGAAAATTGATAAAAATAACAATGCGCATGCAAAATATACTTACGCTGGCCGGGCTAACATGGGCAATTGATGGACAGAAAATTTTATTTGCCATTCCTTTTCTTGCATTGGATTGGCTACTTGTTGGAGAGACGGCAACTGTTGTACAGCTCTAGAAACAAAAAGGAACATGAAAACTGATAAAAATAACAATCCGCATACAAAATATACGTACGCTGGCCGGGCTGACATGGGCAATTGATGGACTGAAACTTTTATTTACCATTCCTTTTCTTGCATTGGATTGGCTACTTGTTGGAGAGACGGCAACTGTTGTACAGCTCTAGAAACAAAAAGGAACATGAAAACTGATAAAAATAACAATCCGCATACAAAATATACGTACGCTGGCCGGGCTGACATGGGCAATTGATGGACTGAAACTTTTATTTACCATTCCTTTTCTTGCATTCGATTGGCTAGTTGTTGGAAAGACGGCAACTGTTGTACAGCTCTGGGAACAAAAAGAGCAGGAAATTTGATACAACTAACAGTACGCATACAAAATATACTTACGCTGGCCGGGCTGACATGGGCGGCGATGGATTCGAAAATTGCTTTCGGGACATTCTTACATTGGTGTCTCGTGGAACTTCTTTGGCCTCCCTATATTTTCTTTTCAGTAGTTGGCCCGGCGGTAGGTAGGCCTACTAGATGTTCAGAGTTCAAATCAGGTTCCTATAGAGAGTTATTAATATAATTTTCAACAGCAGATGTCTACATGCAGTACGTGTACCTACCGTGCAAGATGTTGGAGAATCGTTTTTAATAACCTGCTTGAAAGAAGTGTCAGCTTTTTGCAGACCTCCGTCTGGATACCTGATAAAATTTCTTCAAGCTGTATCATAGCATCTCATACCGATTTTTGGTTGATTTCATCAATATATTTTGTCCACGACATTGCAACAAGGTGGCCCAACTTGGAATACAAGAAAGTTGTTGCAATTAATCCATAATTCTTTATGTGATTGGGATACACAACTTCATTCATGAAAGCTTGAAGAACTAGCATATGGGCATTGTTTTTGTTACTCATAATAGATCATCTAAACAACGAAACAAATGGCATTGATAAATTTCAAAGATAATCTTTACACATAATAGAAATTGAATACCTTGATGTTTAGCACTGCATTTCGACTTCTTAGGGTGTTGAAGTTTGATGATGATCTTTTATTGTAGGCTTTGAATATATTTCCTGCGAGAAAAAGAGTAGCAAAGCCTGATGTAAAATATTAGATGTAACAAAATATCTATTACTATTACGTTCAGTTCAGGATATGATATTGTAGGACCTCTTCTTTTTCTATCGGTGCACTTTTCACCACTATCTGTAGCCATTTTCGTCGGAGTGAATTATTTGCATTGATTTTTACACTGATGTTTGTATTGATGCGGGAACGGGAGTTCTGGGTTCGCAGGGGGAAATATCAATAGAAAAATGGCAACGCGCTGAACCGTGTTTACAAAAATGTTTACACTTTTGGCCGACAGAATCTCTAGTTGGCGTTGAACCGTTTGACCGAAACGGTTTGCCGAATCTGTGAAATGGTCCAACGCGTTGGACGATTCTAAGTTGGTTTAAGTATGGTTCGGCCTCGCGCAGATAGGGAGCTTTTTTATGGATTCGGTGCGGTGATTTCGGTGTTCGATGCCGTTCCCAATTTAAATGCAAGGCCATCCCCGACTACAATTCCCGATGAGATCTTTAAAGCATCGCTTTCTGCCCCGAATGTTTCTCAGATCTTATCTATTTCCACTACAGTACCGGTCCACTTAGCTATAGAACCGGCTCGGTTATCGAACCGATTTTTCCTTGCTGTGTTTCAGCGCCGCCATTGGCTGTATTTTGAACTAAATCCAGATTTTTTGGTTGGACTGAACGGATTACGCACTTTAAAACGTACAAACACATGTTATTGAAATTGGTTTTAGCAATTTTAGACAATAGTGCAAATTGGTTTAATGACTTTACGTAAAATAATAGCCTTCCAAACGAATTCAGGCGGAAAACAATAGAACAAAATGACTTATTGTGCTACTTTTCTCTTTGCCTTTTAATGTTATCAGAATTTTTAAACAACTGCATTACAAAACGACACTTTTCGTGTCATTTTGTTCGTCGTGTCGTTTTGTTTTTTTCCATTTACTAATTATGGGCGCTGAAACACTGCAGAGAAAAATCGGTTCGATAACCGAGCCGGTTCGATAGCTAAGGGTTTCTAGAAGTGGACCGGCACTGTATCTAATATAATGACCAATCGTTGATGGGGCATCCTCTTTGTGGTAGAACCCTATTGTTGGTAACATAATGCAGGAATGGTTGAGGTATTAAATTCTAATATGAGAACCCCCTTCCCCCTATTCTGGGTAGTTCCATAGAGATCAGCACTACCCCTGTGCTATTCGCTTTTACATTCCCATACTATCAAAATCTGTGTGATGAAAGAATCGAGGATAGGTGGCTCTGAGATCGGCTGCTCGGTTATAGAACCATTCAGTTATAGAACCGCACACAGGCCGGTTCTATAACTGGACCGGCACTGTACGAAATTTTTGTTTGTCTTCAGTTTTTCCGTATGAAAGATCTTCCTCCCTTTTCTGAAACAGTTTACAAATTACACCCAACTTCGGTACATAGACATAGTGATCTGCTACGGATCCTTGGGCCGATTCAATCATCATCTAGATCATGCAGGAGAAATCCCAATCATAAGTATACATAACGCTTTCAGTATGTTTGGGTTCAGGCTGATTAATAAATTATTTTTTCGTTAGACATTCCGATTACTTCATGTCAGCCAGCTTGCTGCGATTCATGTTTAACAGTGGGTTCCATGACCCAACAAGTAATTTGGAAAAGGCTCGAGCGGGTAGGTGAGAATGAGAAAGAGAAAAAGAGCAGGTTTTTGTGTGCATAGTCAGTTCAATTAGGTTTGTATTACACAGATGAAATAAATAATTCAAAAATCTCCGAGACAATATGATTATTTCTCCATTTTATTCATTTGTTTGAGCTTCAGCAAACGTTAAAATTAACCATAACGGGAACATAAGATATTGCGTTTAATTCCTCACGTCCGGGGAGCAATGCGGAGAAAAGGAACAAGGATCTAAACATTAACCTACTGTTTTTGGGATGCTTCGATATCGGAGGCCGCGACAAGAAGAGGCTGGAGTAAAATTCGCAGAAGCTGAAATATTGAAAGTTGTCTTCAGGGTCAAAGTTGCGTGAATAGTATACTCTCAGCTAAATAAGCTAGAATAGGTACTGTTGTTTCAAAAAAATTCTGAGTCGAAGCTACGTGAACAGGATTCTCAGTTAAAGAAGCTGGAAAGCTTGCTGTTGTCTTGAGAGAACTTGATGTCAAAGCTACAGTACTCGCCCTTAGTGTCCGAACACCCACCGTTTCCGGAGCTTTTTAATACGGGCTATTGCGACAGCGGGTGTTTTGCGCGGACGGATAAAGGGAGGTGGAGAATAAACGGCGCATATTAATAAAAAGTTGGTCGTTTATTAATCTAACAATAGGGTATTTGTTACAGATCAGCTTGGTACGACGTCCAGAATGCGTCGTCCGCTCTTGGGAATGTGTTATATTCCCAACAGACTCCGCATCAGAGCTGGCGTTCCACGGCTCGACCTCTTCTACCGAACTGGCGGCTGACAAGGATGGGGCTGCGCCATCTTCTGGCTCCCCCGCTACGTCGTCAAGTTAGTTTTCACGTAATTCCAGGGGATTTAATGATTGAATCACGCGGTTGACCAAGTTCGCGTTTGGGGTCTTGATTATTGCCAATCGAATTCACCCGTCTCTACTGGTAATTAGCTCCTTTACCACTCCGAAGGGGAAATTTGAAATTTAGAGCTTGTAGCCCTTGACGAATCGCTCACAAGTGTCCTTGACGTGCTCCCTGCGTAGACGGTCCATGTAAATGAATCGCGCGTTTGTTAAATCGGGAGTCATTAGATTCATTGCTGGCTCTGGCGGAGTACAATTTGATCCTCTGTTGTTGAGAAATTGATTTGGAGTGATGGGGAGTGGGTCGTCGCACCCCCTCGCCACATAAGTAACTGTTCTTACGTTTACTACGCTTTCGGTTTCATATCATCATCATATCAGACTTATGACTACATCATATCAGACTTACTTCCAACTCGTCGTATTCCGGATAAGGGCGACCATTCGATCGCCGTAGTAGATCTTTCATTGTCCTTACCATTCGTTCCCAAAACCCTCCCCATCATGGGGCTAGGCCGGCGGAGATGATTCATTTAGTTTTGCGCATGGCTAGAGGTCGTGGATCACTGGGTCGGAATTAAAAATCTTCAGATGGTTGAAAACGCACCTAAATGCCTGTACGTTGTTTGAATACACGACAGACACCTTGTCCCTCCTAGCGAAGAATCTTCTAAAACTACTAAGAGAAAGTCGCGTGCTGACATGGTTTTTGTTAACCAAATGGACGGCCCTATAGTCACCGCGCAGGTGAATAGGCAGGCATAACATTTCGTATGTTTGTTAGTGCCCTTTTAATTCTTACTTGATTCGTCCATATGGCGATTTTTTTTAGTTTCCTTCGTTTGTTTCATGGCTAGAGGATATGCTGGAATCTCCATACATTACCCGCCAAACGATTAGTTACACTCCCGTTTTCTCAATGCATTCTTATGACGCTATATGCCTCGGGGAAAATTAAATATATTTTTTTAACAGATAGACCAAGATTTGTTTTTCGTTTTTCCTTTATCAGGAGAAATGACGCTCTACATTTCTTTCAAACCTAGAAAATTGAAGGAGTTACAGTTACGGCGGTAAAGTATCGGTCACTTGATTAGGTACATTCCTTCTCCACCCATAAGCGCCATATTAGAATCAAAGTCTTCTAAATAAAACACTTCAACAAGCTAATATAAGTTTTTTTCTGCCAAATGACGTGCCATTCTTTATTCTACTGGAATATAAAGTATTTTTAATGATCTGACGAAGTAAAAAAAAATCTTTCTCTATCCCCAAAAATTCACACACTCAAATTTTTTTGGCAAAAATCATAACTTATTTTTGCGCCACGAGAGGCACTGGGTATGAAAACTCAAGTACTCTTTCCTTTTACTGGAGTGTGGGATGCAGGTGATAAATTTTCGATGGAAGAACAACAATGTTAAAAAAATAGGAACATTTTAAAAAATATTTATCCAATAGTTTACCCAGAAGATGATTGATTAAATTATTAATTTTGCAAGATGCCTACCCAGTTTTTTCTTAAACTGTACAAAATTTAAAGAAACCGATGAATTTTTCGTTCTAAATTTCTGCATAATAAATAGCACAAACCTATTTTTCTAATGCTGAATGATGTGAGTATATTCCATGAAAATACGAGATTGGTTCAGCGCTGATACCCAGCACCCTAGGTGACACAAGTACAAAACATGATTTTTTCGCCAGACAATTTTAGTGTGCAAACTTTGAGATATACGGAGGTATTTTTACTTTGTCAAACTAAAAAACATACACTATTTTTCAAGAAAAAATTGAATGGCGCATCTTTTGGCACAAATATAAATTTTACCTGTTTTGAGGTTTTTTCCAGATTTTAGAAAATGCCGGTTTTAACTTGGCCTTTATATGGGAAAGGGGGTGTAACTAGTTAAGTGAACGCTAGTTTACCGCCATTAGGGTAACTCCTACAATTCTTCTATGTATGTAAAACTTGAACAATGTAATTTGCATTGAAAAAGGAAGGGTGTATCTAATCGTTTGGTGGGTGCTGTACTTGGATCTTCCGTTTGTAGTAGGTCCCCGGGGGCCGTAAGCTCCAATTGCTTTTTACGCGATGCTGGGTGTTAATGGCACAAGGGCCCATCGAAATCTACACTCGCGATGTCGATGGCTCTCGCTTGTTTCAAGCGACTTAATGGTAGAGGTGCAGCTGCTTCTGTAAATGGTGGTGAAGGTAGTCGCTGGCACTTGACGCAGGCATGCCAAACTGATCTGGTCAGTTAACGTCCTTTAATTATCCAGAGGCGTCACCTTAGATCTGAAAGGGTGGTTTTTACCCCGGTGTGTTTGAGTGACACTTGCCTGTCTTGGATAATTAATTTTACGACTAGGAGGTGAGCAGACAACGGAACGGCAGGTTCAATGTCCCTGTCTCTCAATCCCAACTCGACCTTTCCTGTCACAATAATCAATTCTTCTCTTTCATCCCACACTGGTCGGATTTTGGCAATTTTTTCCTTATGGTGGGTCTTCTTGTGGGTCTGGAAACGGTTTTGGAAACGCCTCCTTTTGGAGCTGCCTGTAGACAAGTAGCTCTGCCATTGTCAATTCCTCTACGGTTAAATGGCCTGCCATAATTTCCTTTCCGTTTCCTATCTTGATTGAAATTTTATTTGTGTTCTGATGTTAGGACGGTTTTTAGAGATGAACCTTAGTATCTAGGCGGTTCTTCGGAGTAAACGATTCCATAACTGAATCCTATCCAGCTGCCATTCAATTGGGGTACCCGTCTCCACGGTAGCCACCGGTTGTTGGATCCGGCAACTCGTTCTCGTCTTTTAGCCATTATGGAACGTTAAACCATAGCTCGGAATGTACCAGCGTTACAGCTGCCACGAGGCGAAATCCGTAGGATTTGGTAGACCGGGGCAGTGCCGCTACCAGCTTATTCCTGACAGCTTTCTAATCGCTACCACTTGGCTTCTAACACATGGTTTCCATCTGCTAGGGTCCCCTTGTATCCCCTCAAGCGCGACTAGTGAGTCTGCCTAAAATTTCGTTCGCCATGACTAAGTGGGATTGCCGTGGAGAAATAGGACTGATGTCATGGAGAAATAGGACTGCCCTGAAATATTAAAAAAAAGCCAGTCCTATTTCTCCCAGACCTATTCCTCCAGTAGAAATAGAACTGGAAATTTTCAGTCCTATTTCTCCAGACCTATTTCGTTTCAGTGCTATTTCACCGGATACCCTAAGTGGAGAAATTTTTTTAGTTTTCCTTCTAGCCGTGCGGCTGTAGCGAGCTAAATAATTCCAATTTTGGTAAGGTGACTGTTCTTCTTTGGGAGAGGTGACATTCTTCTTTTGCTAGCGAGAGAGTTGATACTGGTTCTGTTGTCTTTGGTTTGGAGCCTTGCATAAACAACGGTTCCTAAGCTACCTCAGACGCAGCATCGAAGACATGAATTTCCACCGATTGTATGACTCCTTTCGAGTGCCCTATCCAACGAGGGAACTTTTATTTGGCAAACGGGTTTAACCCAGGCATATCCATGTTTTTGGTATTCCAGGTGGCTCTTCGATATCGCAGTTGATCTTTGCTTCCCAAAGTTTATTAGATTAATCCTAGCAGAAGCAGTAGTGGGTGCTGAGAACCCAATGGGATCAAACACTCTGATATTCTTTGGATGTTTCTTTTTGTCACTAGGTCCACCAATTCCGTTGCGGCTACAACGATAGGCGCGGGATTCCATTGGAAGGTGTCTCATTCGGTATCCCATCGAATACCTAGGACCTTTGGTTGATCCAGTTTATGATTGAAAATTTTTACGATGGGGTTGATAAGCCCCTTTTCACTGAGAAATTTGCGAACTGTATGATCATTAGTCATCAAACTTCAATGTTGAGTTTCCCTTCTTGGAAGATGAATTTGTTTTCCTGATTCGTGGTTTTTGCAGCGGAGATGTTGTGGGCGCCACCAAGGTAGTCGCAACATGCAGTACCCTCCAAAAGTGTCCGAAGACTAAAGGTTTTGGGGGCTATTTAACATGGCGTCTTATGGCGGAAGGCGCCTAGCGCAAATGCAAAAAAGGGTAGTAAAAATGAAGCCAAAGAAATAAAAATTTGTCCTGGTATTAACTAAATAATTCGAAATCTAGCACAATTTTTTAAAATTTTTTATCTATAAGATTTATTGACTAGCATGCTAGTCCTGTATTAACCGAACACCGCTTTTAGCGTACGGGATACCTAATGACACTACCCCAGTTTTTAGAAATTTCTTTTTCACCCAAAGAAATGTTTCCTACACCTCGTAATTACATCAATCAATAGGATATTCATTAAGCTATATCCACATTTAGTAATATCACTTAGTATTAATTATTTTAGGAAAGGGAATTTTTTTAAGCGAAGACGGTACTAAGTTTTTCCAGTCAAAAATAGTTTGTCTTATTCCTACCTGAGGCGCTGAATGTACCAAACACAAAAAACGGATGACCAGCCTAGTGGGACGTTAATTCCGCAGTCGTCTGCTGTTGGGAATGCGTTATATTCGCAACAACTAGTTCCCTTCTGTTCTCCTTGGTATGTGTCATTCCGCTAAGCGTCTTGCTATAAAGTGCACATTTGCTAGCCCGGTAATTCACCAAAGACACATTAACACTTCAGAGCTTGATCCAACTTCTCGTTTCTTTCATGCATTTCTTCTTGTGGATTGCGATGAGTTATTTCTTCAATAGCCTGATAAATCAGATATATTTTTGTCGTATCATTTGTTCTGCTGCTATCATTCTGCATGATCATCGTTATTATGAAAGTCAGTCCATACACACACACACACTCACATAATGACGCATAATAACAAATCACATGCTATTGCCTTTCCCTATCGGTTGCAATGTCGTCGAGTAGTCGCTGGCAACTTCGACAAGCGGCAAAAATGGACGACTCCAAGAGTGTTTGTTTCATACGCAATGTTATCCTTGAAGCCCTAAATTTTTCTGTGAACACATTCATGTCAATTATGTTCCATGAAGCAAAACCCGACTAAAAGTGGAAAAAGTGCTAAAAACTAGAATACGAATAATTTTTGATATTGTTAAGCCAGTGCTTAAGACGAAAAAAATCATAAGAGAAAATACAATTTACTGTGTATTAACCAGATTCTCTAGAGTTTTCGATAAATCTATGGGTACATGAAAAAAGGAAAAGTACGAGAGGAAATCTTTTAATTAAATTTCTTATCCAAGGAAAAGTTTCCAAAAACCGGATGGAATTAAGTCGCAACTTTCTGTTTAAACAAATATTTTTAACTTGTTTTATTACCACCAATGTCGCTTCAAATGATAATTAGTTTTGGGTGTCGCAAGTTGACTCGTTGCAGACTTGGTGAAACAGCTAACGCCACATTATGAAGTGCAGCTTGCATTCTTCTTCTTTTTTGCCAGGGCCGACGACAGTTACACTATTAGAGGCCATTTCAGTTCACTTGCGGACACTAAGTAAAATGTTTTTTTCAAACACTAACATAAATTAACATCCTTTATGAGGCGAGTGCGATGCAATGAGTGACAGAATATAAGTACCACCGCTTCATTCGCCGGTTTCGACTATAGTCGACTATATTTTTATTTAAAGTGGAGTCGAGTTCGAGCTCGCAAAATCGAGGAAAACCCCATTTAAAGATGAGTTTCAAACCATGTGTATCTCGGCGAAAAAGTAAAATTTTGACCTAATAAAAGCAATCTTTATCATATCTTATGAAACCGTGTAAAGTAGTGAAGAATTTCGTCAAAATAAATGAAATACAATCAAAATTTAAAACGTCGTTTATTTTTGGCTGCAATTTACCGCATTATTTCTTTGCGGAACAGAATTACGAAGGTAGAGGGAACTAAAACGGACGTGCTTTTCTTTTTCGGATGTCGCAAGTTGACACGTTGCAGAATTCGATGAAATAGCTAACACTATGTTATGAAACCCAGCGAGCTGGCGACCCTTGCGCTATTAGAGGCCACTTCAATTCACTTGCGAGCACTAAAAACAAAATGTTTTTCAAACGCTAACACCAATAAACAGCTTTTACGAGGCGAGTGCGGTGCAATAACAGACAGAATATAATTACCAACGTTTCATTCACCGGTTTCGACTATAGGTATGGTATAGTCTATTTTAAAAAGTGTAATCAACTTCGAGGCCCCAAAAAACGGGAGTAAATTATTTATAATTTTGGCCCAATTAAAGCCGTCTTTTTCACAGGATTTCGAACCGCTTAAGGTCGTAAAGAATGCCTTGTTTGGCCCCGATAACAACGGTTTCTTTTCAATTGCCTCGGACTCTGTATTTTGGGGAAGAAGATCTAGTCTGACACTTATAAAAGCTGTCTTTTTCCGGATCCACCTTATGTTTTCGCGAGGACGGTTTTCTTCCTGGTATAATACAAGGCCTGTTGTCTGGATAAGTCTTGTTGAACTGTTACTCAAGTAGGCAGCATTTCGCGTTTCAAATACAGTGCCGGTCCAATCATAGACCCGCCTAGCTATAAACTGGCTTGGTTATCGAACCGATTTTTTCCTTGCCGTGTTTCAATGCCCACGTTCGCCGTGTTTTGAAGTAGAATCATGTTGCTGTGGCGAGAATCAACGGGGCACTTTAAATCACGCAAACAAATAATATCTCAATTGGTTTTAGTAATTTTAGGCAAAGGTGTAAATTGGTTCAATAAACAAATTAAATAATTGGCGTTAAAGTAATTCAGAAAAGAAACAATAGAAACAAATTAGTTACTGTTTCACTTTTCTCTGTGTCTGTTCATGAAACGGGTAAGCCTGAAACGGACATGTTCGTTTTAGTAAAAAATACAAGCAAAGAAAGTGCCTACCTTTGGGTGACAAAACAAAAGTATTAGAACTTGAGGGGAAAAATCGGAAATGTATATTGCTTCTTTGTTTGGTGTTTCCAAGTCTCAAATTCGTCGAATAAACTTGAACAAGGAAAATGTAAAGAATTTTTCAGCGAATAAAGTGTTTAAGTTGTCAAAACAACCGATGGCAAATGAGTCTCGATATTTGGAATTGGACGATGCTTTTTTGAATTGGTTTAATCCAATGGAAAATCCTACTTCCAGATGTAAACCCCTCTGCCTTTCACGAGCTCACATTCAAGCTAGGGCATCACGCGAAGCTAAGCGAATTTTGGATATAAAGCATTTGACGGGTGGCTCTGCAACTGAGGGAGCGTTGTTCGAGCGGACCTAGTATTCGTCTTTTTGGAGAGGCTGGAAATGTTAACATGTTACCACAGAATTGGAACTTCTCAAAGGTTTATTCCATTTAAGTTTTTATTTTTTAAATATTAAATTAAGTTAGTCAACTTCTGTAGGTGATTCGCGAAAAATTGGTCTACTATAGAGCATGCAATGGTTTTAACTTGGATGAAATTGGCTTGTTTTGTCGTGCTTTACATTCGGATTCGGTAGTTCTTTGCGTAAAAGCTACAGGCTCCTGTAAAATAGACCCTCCTTTGGTTAGAAGTTCCAAAATTCCTCACTGGTTTCGTGATAAAACGTCTCCAATCCCTTAGGTATGGTAAAGAAACGTCTGGGTCGATAGTGATATATACAGGGGGTGGTGAAATAATGTACCTAATACCTTCCGTACGGAAATTTACCAACGAGCTAGTTTGTTATAAACTCCTCGTACTGGGGTTAGGCCTACAGCAACGAGATAATATTGAGGAGCATAACGAAAATGAATGAAAGATGATATAGATGAGACGACGACAAACTTTATTTCTTGATCGAAATGTGGATGGGAACTTCAAAAGAACTCAAGTGGATTTTGAGGATCGAAACTCAATTACAGAGTGGGAACTTAATTCCTGATGCTACTAATTTTTACTACTTTTTAAGACAATACTACCAAAAACGACTGACATCAAAGCAGAAGCTGAAAACACAATTGTCTTTTGTAACATGAAGGCCTGGGCCACTTGTTAAGTTAAACAAAAACATTTCTTATCAAAGTAGGAAGGCCCTTGCCCCCTACAGCCCTGCCCGCGAGAGCAGCACCGTTGATGACAGCCGGACTCAGTAGCAAGAGAACAAACAAAAAAAGGTAAACTTCAACTTGTGGTTAGACAAAGACTAGGCAAAACAGGGCAAAACGTAAGTGAGGGAACGTGATCAATGGCTCGGGAGCACATCTTTGTAAGCTCTTTTGGTTCCACTGAGGATTTGGTGGTGGTCCCGGGAGTTACACAGCGCGCAACGACGAGGGTGGGGACAGTCGAGTGCGAGCTTAGTGTGTCCTGCAACAGCCAGCGGCACGAAACATCCAAAGCGTTGTTGGAAGAGAAGTTCCAGCCGATTCTGTTTAGTAAGCAGCATAAATTCTGCACAGTGTGCTATCTTCCGATTACACAAAACCGTCCCCTTAACGCGTGTTTTCAAGAAGCACATGATGATTGGAGTGTAGGGTGGAACCACGTACGTAGGCCCATCTGGGGTGGCGACCGTGGGCATTTGAGTGTCGCTCGCCGTTTCCCGAGCTTTTGCAAGAGAGACCCAATGACCAGCTTATTAGGGTCACGCTCGGTTCTAAAGTGAATGTGTACGTTCACAAGATCTTAGGGTATCTTCTCCAGTTTTTCGTCGAGACGAATGATAGCCCTCTGATACGCGTAAACTTTGTCGACGGCTTCCTTTTTCACTCGTAGTATGTTCACGACCGGGTCGTTGATGTTATCGGCACACGCCTCTTCACTTTCACGGCTAACTTTAAGTTTTTCCTTTACGGATGCGCCCATTTCACTTACGTTGACGTAGGAGTTCACTGGAGACGTGTTCACGATACAAAGTTAGGTCAAATGAATGTCGTCTGCTAAACGGTTTCCCGTATTACGTGTGCTAAACAGGAGGCGACCTAACTTTGCCCTACGACCTATATTTGAACTAGAATATAAGTTGCGTTGAACTTCGTAAAACCTCCGCTAGGTCTCAAATAAAACTCTCTACGTTGCTTACACTTGGTTTGACATTACATAATTGCACTTCTTACAATTTTCAATTTACGATTTGAGCCCTCTGATTGCAACTCAAATGTAACATATACACAACATTTTTATGTACCTGTATATGTATATATTTTTACAATACCAAACGTTTAGGCTATTGAAGATCCCGTTTTCTCTGCGTTTGCATAAACTTCTTGATCTTTGGCCGTAACCACCCACACAGCACAACTGGCTCCTAGGTACCTCCTCAGAGCATCTTGCTATCCTCCCCAGTCTTTCCCATAACCGTCCTCGATTCCTCTTACAAGCTTCTTTTTGGTTACCTGGTAGCTGCCTGACAGGCTCCTCAGTCCCTCTTGCATCATCCTCAGGTAGTACCAATAACCTCCCAAGGTATTAGCATATAGAATAGAACCAATACAGAACCAATTATAGAACCAAGCATTTTAATGTAAATAAAATAAAACATGAATGTTAAAGGACAGTATATTATTTGAAAGAGTTGATTCTAATTCAAAAGCTTGATCTTCCATTGAAATTGGCAATGAAATAGGACTGACTTAAAATATTTTAGGTCAGCCCTATTTTAACAAGGCATTAGTCCTATTTCTAATTAGAGATAGGAGTATTTTTCAAAAATTGTTCCAAATGGAACTATGAGCCTCCAATCCGGTAGGCAGAATGTTGCGTAAAAAAAACGTCGGCTTATATGCATTTTCCTTTTTAAAACACCGATGGTGTTTACTAACTACTTAAATGGTTCACAAAACCTTTTTTCCTATGCTATTTTAATTAAAATTACAGGAGAACATGAACTATATTGTATTTAATAGATTCATTTAACAAAATACTATTAGAGCAAAATCAGAAATATTTATTACTTATATTGCACTTTATAGTGGTCACAACAAACTTTTCAAATTTCATAATTTTTTTACTATTTCATACTACTATCGTTACGTAATTCTAAATTTCTAATTTTTAATTCTAATTTCAAATGGTAAATCCCAAAATTTACATTATCTAACAATTCTACTTGAGCCAAATGTTTTTGCGATACTTTAAAACTCACGAGTCTTACTCTCATGGAGGGACCTCCTAAAGCACTCCTGAGCATGTCACCAACAATTTCTTGAATTGAAAATACTGGCATGTTTTTCCACAACTTACCAGCGTCTTGTGGCCCTCCTCAGTACATCTCAACGGTATGTTTGATGCGCTGGGGAGGCTAAGAGCCTTTTAGGAGGTTCCCAGGAAGGGGATGTGCCGTGTGGGCAGAACACATAGTTTAGTCCCCGGGCGAATACATCATCGCGGCTGGTTACTAAGTCTTACTTCCGCTACGCGAACAACATTGTCAGTAGGGTTGAGAACAACCTCGAGTAGCTTGCCTAGCGGCCACTGGCCACGTAAAGTATTTGGCTCGTAACAAGTACCAAATCTCCCACGGTTACGTTTGGTCCATTTTCTTGCCGTTTTCTTTTTTCTGCCGGTGTGGAACGTACTCACGTAGTCATCTATTTCAGAAATGTTTGAGAAGAGTTGGACTTTGTGTAAACTGTTTTGTGGTAACGCCCACGTTTTCCACGTCCGACAGCTGAAGGGGCAGGTACGGCCGAGCTCCACCGTACAAGAAGTGATTGGGCGTTAAAGGATCCGGATCTTCTGGATCCATTCTGAGATGTGTCAATGGCCGGACATTTAAAAGAGCTGCCACTTCGACGATGACGGTTCTTAATACTCGGCCTGTGACGAGGCAATTGTCGATGCTGATCTTCATGGCCTGTTTACAAGATTGTACGATTCTTTCCCAGACACCGCCAAAATGAGGTCCGTGAGGTGGAGAAAACTGCCATTCGATTTCTCGACAGTCCGTTACAGTCTGAATATCTTCATATCAAATGACAAGTTCTTTAGGGCCTGTCAAAGCTCTTGCTCGAAGGCGATAAAATTGTTTATATTATCGCTGTAGACAACCTTCGGCTTTACATGGAAGCTGATAAAGCGAAAGAAGCGAGGAGAAACTCTTCCATGCTATAACCAGGTGGTGAGACCATTGGCTATCTTTAGGTGGACTGCTCTTGTTGTCATGTTTTTCATGTCAGGTACCTCTTCCACTAACTCGTACCGTTAAGAGCCCGAAGTAGTCGATTCCCGTGTACGTGAATGCCGGTAGATGAGTCAAACGGTGTACTGGTAGGGACGCCATCAAAAGAAGGCTAGGCTTCGACGACGTACGTTTGCAAGGCCAGCAGTTGTGCATGACGGACTTCACCACTTTGCGTCCAGAAAGTTTCCAATAACGCGAACGTAGATCAGTATGCAACCTCTCAGTCTTTATGTGGAGATGTCTCGTGTGGTAATCCCAGACTATCCTTCGTGTTAAAAGCTGATCCGCGGGCAAGAGTACGGGATGTTTAGTCGCATAGTCTCTTGGCGGATGAAATATACGTCAACCTACTCGCAACTGGCCAACTTCGTCCAAAAAGGGTATGAAGATGCAAAACTTGGATTTGAGTGGCAATTTCAAATTCCTCTGTAAGGCGTAAATTTCCTCAGCAAAGGCAGATATTTGGGCGTGTTTTATACAAACTACCTGCGATTTTAATATTTCTTCTGTCGTCAGCTCTCCGACCATTAACCTATCGCAACGTATTTTTCCATCTTGATGAATCTGTGGCTCAAGGCCAGGACTCGCTGGAATTTCAACAGACTAGAGAAACGGGTCACACATCTATCAATTGCTTGGTTTTCATCTTCATTTTTCACGGCAAAAAAAAAAATCACATTTACATCCCTTTCTTCTGGCTCTGTAGTGTCCTCTCAAATGTACCATTCCGATGGGTCGAGTCTGAGGAACGGCGGTCCTTTGTGAAATTTGACCAACTCGTTGACGTCCGCTGGATTGATGCCACGGCTACAAAGGTCTGCGGGACTTAAATCACCAGCAACATGAGGCCGTTGTCGATGACATGTCTTCCGGAGTATTTTGCCAATGCAGTTATTGGCGAAAAATTTCGAATCAGCAGGTCTTCGAATGGATCCAACGTAGCACCGTTTGTGAGTCCGTATGGAAGGTTAGTTGACGCATATCGACTTTCAGTTCACGACAAATCGTGAGGGCGATATTGAGACCCTCTGCCGCAGCTTCCAGCTCCATACCTGGAATCGTAAGACCTATTACTGGCGTAACGGGTGTTTTTGACATAACAAAAGACACGTTTATCTACTGGTCCTCGAATACGATACGGATGTAAGCTACAGCTCCGAAACCTTTGGAATTTGCATCCGTAAAGACATTAAGGTGCGGTTGTGTCCAACGTCCACACTGGAATCGGAAACATTTCGGCACAGACAACTTTTCCAAATTTTCGAAGTGATCATGCCAGTTATAGAAACATTGGCCCAATTCTTACGTTAACGAGTCTTCCCAGCCAATCCGTTTCTCATTCGTCGAAATGACTTGGATCAGAGACTTCATAAGGAAGGCTGAGGTTCAAACTGGTGCCCTTAAGTTCTAATTGGTGTTCCTGTTTCCTTCAGTTATCATTTAACAATCTCTGAAGACAGATTTCAATGTATCGATTTATTAGAACAGAACGGAACTCCTATTTCTATCTAAGACTTGGTTTGATTTGATGATACAAGTATCATCACCTGATTTAAATGAATAACTAGAACACACATAATTTTTGTTTAAATTCATTTATTGACCAGAATCGTTTCTCAAGCTAATGCATCCAGACCCCCATTCTTTATTCTATTTCGGTAATAATATTTGACTGGTCTTCATGTTAATATGTATTCGTATTCACCATCCACCAAAAGCTCCGCGAAACTCATTCAATTTTCGTTCTTTTTATGTAGTTCTTTCCTTTGTCCGGGAGAGGCATTAGAAGCAGGGTAAGTATTTTGCCTTTTCTGCAACAGTAGGGATAGCGCGGAAAGCTTTGACTTTCAAACGAAACAGGATGAGAGAACTTGTGTGCATGTTGACTAAAGGTATTGAATTTTTTAATATTACTTAATAGACGAGAAATAGAACCGATGCAGGCGATAAATTTCTTGATGACAAACTGTTAGCAAGGATTTTAAAATAAGCTCAGAAACAACAGCAAGGGCTTGAAGAAGAAACAGGAGAACCTGGAACGATCGTTCAAGGTAGGCTATTTAATATATCAAATTGTAGATGATGTTTTTCTGTTTAGTTTTCTGCGAGCCACGTTGTTAGGTACGAGGCACATCATTGGATGCAGACTTTGAAAATGATTCACAGTTTGGAGAAGACATAGTAAATTAAATGATAAGCTCTAATTTGATCTAGTAACTAATTTTCTGTTCTATAGCAAGTTGATGAAGAGGATGAAAAGCCCTGGCATTGTTGATAAATCCCAATCCAACACCAAAGAGAACTCTAGTTCACAGTATTGTGGAAAAAATAAGAGAAATAGAGACTGAGATGCAAATTCAGTTTTCTGAAGTAGAAAGTAGTAGCTAGTGTTGTTCATGTATCAATGACAAAAGTGAAGCATTTGAATGGTTTCATTCATAGGTGTCAAACTTCAAGGCTGATCTACGCGTAAAAAACTTATATCTCGGTGTAGTATCAGTTTTTCATCGCTATCATAGTGGAAAACTCATCCCTTCTTTGCAGAGCTGGGAACAAATTCTGTAAATTTCTGGTGTTTCTATTTAGTTCTGTTAGGTTGTGTATGAAAGACTGTCAGTGCATCCTAGAATTGCGGAAAAAGAGAAACGTTAGATCTTCGCTTCTATTGTGGTTTTGAATCCAATTGCGGTTGGCAAATGTTTCCCTCTTTATCACTTACACGACGGCAACTTTTTCGTGAACTCGAAAGAGTCTGATTAAAATTTTGATCCTATTACATTTCAGTTTTTAGAAACTCAGTGGCCAACAATCATGACGTCCATTCACGTGTGGCCTATTCTAGTTGCCCTTTTGGGCCATGACTTGGTTCTTTCTATGCTACTTACAGAACTGCCGACGTAGGTTACGAACATCTTGCACTTTGGCTTAAAACGGTAAATTGATGAACAAATCAAGTCATGCCAATATTTTGTACTTCGATAATTCTAGGCAAGTGACAAACTGATAATGTTGAAAGAACAAGGAGCTGAACGATCAATAGGTGCTTCAGAAGCAATCATTTACAAGATTGATATTCCTGTCAACAGATATGACCTGCTTTGTTTGGAAGGATTTATTCAAGGTCTTCAAGTTTTTTTTGGACCGTTCAACTATAGGGCGCTCTCACCTGACTCTATCAATTTCCAACCGGTCCGAAAACACAACAAGAAAAGATTGACTTATCAAAATGTAAATAAATAATATAATGTAAAATAGAGTTAAGCAATCAAATCTCTTATTATAAAATGCTTACCTTTTGTTTACTGTGAAAACCCTTCCGTTTGTTGACATAACAATAGGTTCTGGGTGTTGTTTTTGTTTGTTTCCTGCCATTTTGGTAGACAAGAATATTCTGCACATTCAGTAACACTTTTTGCTCCTCTGGTAATTGATGTGTGGTCGGCAACATCACCTGTTCCTCCAATGTCACAAAAAAGTATTGCAACTAGCATCCTCTTTCTTTTTTGCAAGCTTTTTCTTTTTGCTGCTTTCTTTCCAATTGCATCAGGGAACCTCAATACAACTACTTACTTGTTTTCCAGCCACACAGTAGTTTTTCAGTTATTTCAAACCCCATGGTTTTCAACGTCCCATCTCCTAACTGTCTCTAAATTTGTCTGCATCTGGGCGAATAAACCAATAATTGTGTGGTTGTCTCTGTGCGGAAGGAAAGGAAGCAAGGTCTCAAAATGCTTTGTAAAACCTATACAATTCGCTGTTGTGTAAAAGAAAAAATTAAAAATTGAGAAAATAATTTTTTTGAAAACCTTGTCTTTTTGCGGAGACGGGATGGGCGGAAATAAAAAAAGGTTGCGGTCGCGGAAAAAAGCGCTGGTCAAAGGAAGTTGCAAAGCTAGCACACAGTAATGCATCAACAGGCCAAGAATTTTGGCCAAAAGTGATGACGTGCTGCTTGGTGCTCTTGCTGTATAATCTATTCCGCTTAAAAGAGGCGGCAAAGAAACTCATGGCCGAGCGCCAAGAGTTATAATCATGTTTTTCTTTTTCACCCTTTTCACCTTTACGCTTTAAAGTGCGAGCACGGTCCGTTTCCCCCCACCAATCCCGACAAATGAACAACAGCGCCTTGTTAGCGAACCGAGGATAACAGCAAAATTGGTGTCGATTTGTTAGGTAGCACAGAAAAAAAAATAGTGCGAGTCCGTCCATGGTGCGCATCCGCCCACCATGGACGGAGCTGTAAAGTTTCCTAAACCTCGTGTATTGTCAGTGGATTGCCGAAACAATTCCGCATTACATTTTACAAGCATGCAGTATTTATACTACTAAAGGACACAAATTATGAAGGTAAAGTGGGAGGAGATACGTTCACTTTCACTTGTGAACGCTTGATGGATGTATGAGGTGTGGCTTCCTTTGGATAGCCTTTGGGCTCGTTACATTCCTTCCCCTCTTCGATAAGAAGAATTGGTCCTCCGATTTGCATTTTCCGTCACCGACTACATTTGTTTCTTTGGGTGAATAAAATAACTGGTTCCTCCACCTAAAATTTAAGAAAAAGAATTGCAGGTGATTTAAATAAAGTTGCTGGTGTATTGTCTTCCTTCTTTTCGTCTTTTATTCTTGCTTTTCTTTCGACCCGGTATTTCGGCTTTGTTGATTATGACTTTTTCGTTTTTCTCGCGGCGGTATTGTGGTTGTTCTTTTCTTCCAGTCTTGGTCAAGGAACTACCATTATGTTCTTGTTCCCATTCTTTGAATATACCTTGCACTTTTTTATTAAAAGGTGAATCCGATGCAGCCGTGTGTCCATGGCAGTTTTTTATTCTTGCGTCTGCTCCGTGTAGAAGCAATATCTCGATCATCTCAAGTCGGTTGTATCCGACTGCTACCTGTAAGGCGGTTTCGCCCGAATCATCTTGTTGGTTGATGTTGATGATTCTTTTTGCGCAAATTTGGCTTGCAAGGTCTTCTAGGCCATACATGGCTAAATAATGCAGAACGGTTCTGCTGCTTGGTGTTGTAATGTTGATGTTAGTTGGTGTCCATATTAACTTCGCACATTCTTGGTTTTCGTGTGAGATTGCCAACATTAAGGGAGTTTCTCCGTTGTAGTAGCGAGCTGTAAATTCGCAGTTGTTATGCTTCAGGATTCGTAGTAACAGTAGATCAATTTCGGCTGCTGCGATATGGCCAATTGTTTTTCCGTGATAGAGTATCTCTGGGTCCGCTCCAAAGGATAGTAAAAGATTGGTAATGTCGTACCTACATCTTCGTACGCTTGTGTGGAGTAGCGTCTGTTCTTCTTCGAATCTTTCATTGAGGAATGTGGCCATCTTCTGTCTTGGCCAACCCTGTTGCGTTTTTAATTTATTTTGGATGCACCTTCTTATTACCTGCATTGGGGCTCCCATTATCGTTAATGAAAGTTTACCGTTTTCTAAGTCTATCGTGGCTCGTCTTCGCAGTTGGATTTTTTCTGCTCGGGCTGCTGATATGGATGCTATCGTTTTCATCCGACAGTTTTTACATGCTTCTGTTTCCCTCTGTTGATCGTCCGGCTTGTTGCGTTTTCGGGGAGGTTCACACTGAAGATAGTTGTCACTGTCATATCGTAATATAAAATCAACACTGTAGTCACTTTCCATATCGTGTGCTATTCCACAATACGCCGTTAGTCCCTCGTTCTTATCTTCACTTGATTCACTGCTGTCATTCAGTTTTTCTTCATTTCCGAAAAAATCGTTCTTCTCTGTTTCTATTCCATCCCATGTATCGCACTTTTTTCTTGTTCTCATCCGCACTTTTCGCACTGTCTTTTGCTCTGCAGTCCTGTTGATTATCCTCACTTTCGGTGTCGCTGATAGTGATTAGTTCGTATACGTTTTTCGTCTTCTGAAAGGATAGTTATTTCGTTTTCGTAAACTTTTGTAATGAAATTATTTGCCATTTTGAGATGAGTGAATGATATGTGTTGCACACTTTGTTTTGTGAAACTTTGCTGGATTTATGCCGCTGAGACACTGGAAAGAGTTTAGTTTTCGCATTTTGCAAAATCTTGTTTATTCAAAGATCTTCACGTTGCTTTTTCTTTTCTCTTATGTTCTTGTTTCTCTGTTCTTAATTTGCTAACAGGTTTGTCATGCATTGAATATGTTCCATTTTCTGTTTTTATACCCTTTTTTGGGTGAAATTGTTATCTACGTCTTGTGTCGCGCTGACATTTTGGATTTTACCGTAGGACGAATCGACGAATATCTTGTTAGTTTCGAACTTTCTTTGTCCTTTTTTAGTCATTGTCATTTTCTTGTAGGGATTCTTGCGTTTTTTTAAAATTCTTCTTCTTGAGTTAATTTTCTTCATTCCTTTGTAGAGTACACTGCTTGTTTTGTTGTCCTGTTGGCTATTTTTCGCTTTTCATGGACGTGTTCGAATATGTGTACGTTTTTCAGTATCGATCAAAGGTCGATCCTGCATTGTCTGGGATTGATAACGCGATTTTTTCCACTCCTACAAGCCTTTTCTGGACATTCCGCGAAGAAAACCGGAGCCTCTTCTTCAGTTTGTTTCGGTTGACATTTAAAATGTCGGATTTGTCGCCGCGGAATTTCGGGTACAAACGTCCGGGGTCAATGATTACTTGTAAGTGTTGTTTTAATTTGTCTATTTATTTAGTTATTAAAATTATTATTTTCTTTCTTTTTTTTTTTTAAAGGAATCATCTAGGTTATGCGCGCTATCGCGACGTTTACCCACTCCGATTTGCCCGTTTTGTTTGGTGGCTAGAGTCGGGTGATGATATTTATCATCCCACCCCAACTTCTTCTCGTTTTATGCGGGAGCGTCTTCAAGAAGAAAGTGACGATCGCCTAGCCATCACACATGTATCGCAGATCTACAACTATCTTCTTTATGGTGATCCTCTTCCCGAACGTGATTCCAACGATGGATGATTTTCTTTTCTGGTGTTTGTGTTATTACTTGTTTTTGTTTTTTGATTTTTGTAGTTAGGTTGTTAGTTGGGAATACAAAATTGTTATTTGAGTTTGTATGTTTTTTTTTACTATAAAGTTTTCAAGTAAAGGATAATTGTAAGTGAGTTAGTTGCTGAAATGGGGAAAGTATCTATTTTTGTACAAAAAAAATTTTTTTTTTCGATTTATTGGATTTAGAAAAAATAATCAACTTAATTGTTGAAGTTTTTTAGATATTGGTAAGTACGTTGTTTACTGGAGGGGTGCTAATATTTCATGTAATTAACTGACTTTGTTAATGGATACTTGCTAATGGCTACTTTTGATTTCGATGACCTTAGGGATTTTACTTTTTGGCTGAATTACTGTTGTCTGTTTCTGAAACGCAACGACATAGGTCTTCCCAGATGATGCCATACCCGACGACGTAAGTGCACGTAGTATGTTTTCCTGTACATCGTTTGGGTGTGTCAGTTTCTTCGATAGATGAGTAGATTAATGAATTTGGTGCTCTTGGTCGTGGAGGGCGTATTGGACCTTGTCGTTCTGTTGCCAGTTGTGCAGGGGCGGATGTTCTTATGAACGGTTGTTCTATGGCTATGTATGAAAGATAAGTTGGTTCTCGTGTTGGTATCATCGATGTTAGTTCACGGTCTTCCTCTATGCCATCGTCGTATCGTCTTGTAATCTTCCGGTTTCTGCGGATATGTTCTTTAATCTTCGAGATAGGGTTGCAAACGATGAAGATCCGTAAGCATACGAAGAATAGCACAAACGCAATCGCTGATAGACCTATTATTTTCAATTTGTCAAACCATGAGAACATGTGGCCTATTTGATGATCTTGTTGTTGTGACATCACAATATCTCCAACAGAATTGAAATTTCCTTCTTGCATTCTGCCTTCTAGGTCATTCAGGATGTTTAATTGTTCCATCTCCATTGTTTCGTGTGCTGGATGACTTTTCAGTGGGAAGTCGAAATCATTAAGATGGAGTTCTTCAAATTCCGTAAAGAGGTCTAAATTAGGCATGTGAATGCTCGGTTTCTGGCGTATCCAATCTCCTGTTGTAGAGTTGTGTTCCCAGGTGTGTGGGTTTCCATTTAAATTTACTAAAGGTGTTTTCCAAAAACAATCGGAGTATGGATGAATTGACCATCCATCTGTGCCGATCGTACAGTTCTTTCCTTCGTAAGTAAAGAACGGTTGAAATCCACATTTGGTTTCGTTTGCTGATATAAAAATTCTTTTGGCTTCGCATTGTTGAAGTGTCATTGCTTGACCGAAGCCTTGTAATCTCGTGCAGATAGGTAAGCCTACTGCAGCTGCAGCCAAAATTCCGTTCTTTTGAGCTAAAATAACAGCTTGTGTTCTTTTGATTGCTGATAGTTGACAACAAACGTCTCAAATTTCTTTTGCAAGCTTGTTTTCGTGTTCCGTTTTGATGCTGATTTTATATTGGTCGTGCATTTTATTTAATTCGTATGTAATTTTGTCATTGAATTCTTCAATGTTTTTGGGTGAGCCGCTTTCCAAATTTTCATTAATTAATGAATCCTCAGTTTTCTGATCCATTGCAATTATCAGGGACTCCGCTGGCGGTAAATTTCTATTCTTATCTTCCTGGATGGCCTGAATTTGATTTTCTTCTACTGTAGACGTTGTTTCTGTTGTAGTTAATGGGGTTATTTTGGCTGTCTGTGTTGATGACTGTGGGGTCGTCGAACTTTCTTTCACCGTTGTCGTACTCGGTGTAGTTGAGCTTGATTGACGCGTTGTTGTTGCTGTTGTTGTGGAGCTTGTCGTAGTTGGCGTTGTTGTTGTTGACGTAGGCTTCGTAGTTGTAGTGGTTGTTGAAGTTGAAGTTACTTTAACAGTTGGCGTAGGACTAGTAGTAGTGGCTGGTTTAGTGCTTGTTGACGTGATTATTGGCTTTGTAGTTGTGGGGGGTTTTGTTGAAGTTGATGTCATACTGGGTTTAGTTGTAATTTTATGCGTTGTTGTGTGTTTGCTGGGTGCTGTATTTGTAACTGGCCTAATTGTAGTCGTAGTTTTTACCGTTGTTTTTATCGTTGTTCCCAATGTTGTTTCTACTGTGGGCTTTGTAGTCGTTGTAAGACTTGTTGATGTTGTGGCTTTTTCCGTTGTGGGCGTGGCAGGGGGCGGGGTGAATGTTTCATTCCTTTCTGATTGGTTGTTGAATTCTCTTTTCATTAGTGGTGGAAGGGATGGGAGTGTTTTCCCGTCCAATGGCTGTTGAGTGTGTAGTGCAATGATGGCTGCCGCTGAAAGCGTTTTTGGCCGGTGTGGGTTCCGATACTCGAAGCTGAAATGTTGTTTCTGGCTGGAGCTGTGACAATGCCCCAGGCTCACTCGTCCTACTCTCTGCGTTAGACACTTTCTGTCTGATGAAGGTGAATGTAACCCAGTTCTATCTGTTGCCATGAGCTGTCCTGTGTGCTCGAATGTGCCCCAGATTGAGCTGGTGTTAGCGCATTCCTGGTGGACTAACATTGTCGTATTGGCTTTGATACAGGTGTTTGTATTGAAAGGTCTGATGGTAAAGTCAGATGTATATTCAAAGGCTTGTCCTCTTTCTGCTGCTGTGCTACAGTTGGCTACCGTAGTTTGTGATTGTACTAACGGATCGTTGGTGCTTACCAGTTTTCTTAGTTCTTCTTGACAACGCGACCACTCTTTGTCACATTCTTCTAACGTCATTTGTTTGTTTACTCCGGGGTGTGTTAGACATTTTTCGTTCGGTGTTTTCCCATTTTTCAATAATCCCCAGGCAATCATGTCCCAGAAAAAATATTCGGCTGCCGTGATTAGTTTTTAAAATTCCTCCAAATAGTGGCGAATTAATCGTGGTTGTGATTGCCTTTCGTTGTTCTTGCTGAATTTCCTGCATTTCTGCTAATGTTGTATCCGGAAAATTTTCTAGGATATCAGGATTGGTGTTTACAGTTTCGAAGATCCATTGTTGTGTTACGCTGTTTTTGTCCTCTCTGCACTCTGTCAGTATGATACCTTGGTATGATCCTAGTGTAATACATAGATACGATTCTTGTGAAATTAATTGATTTAGGATCCATCGTGTTGAATATTCCGTACATTTGGCTACAATCAGTCGGCCTGCTTCTCCCACTGTGATACATATATCACCGTTCTGTACTCGGATGGTTTTGTCAACGATGTATTCGAATTCTGCTCCTTGTGGAAGTGGATTATCGTTTTTGAGACGAAAGTGGGCAGTTAACTGGTTACTTTCGTCATGTTTGTATATTATGTATATCGTGGCGTTGTAATTCACGAACCGGTCTTTCCCTCCGATTCTGATTTATTGTGAATATCCCATTCTTATTGATCCCCAGGCGTACGAAATGCTGTAAAGACCTTTTCCTGAATCTTCGAGAGGAGTGTTTAGCAAGAATTTCACTTCCTGCTGAATGGATCGTTTCCGTTTGGTTTGGTTGGAGTTCTCTGTAATCCTTGCACACCGATGTATACAGGTGAGTATTCTGTATGCATGTATTTATAGTTGTTTTGAACATCTCGTACAGTTTTCTTGTAGATTCCGTTGGAAAGATTAGGTATGTGAGCGGTATACCCACAACTTTGTAACCTTGCGGTGTGATGTCCCGATCTGGTTTGTTGAGGAACGAAATCTAAATCTGTCGACTGGTGCCGTAATGTCGGCTGGTATTCTCGTGTTTGGGCATTCTTGGGAGCTCGAGATATCCGCTTCCTTTAATCAATGTTTGTGAGTATGAGTTATTTGTTGTTCTATCTCCCCACACAATTGTATTCTGGTTCTGGATGAAGTGTCCTTCATGCTGGGTGGTATTCAAAGGTCCGAAAGGGCTTTCAATTGGGTCTTTTGGTTTTTCTTGTCGTAGCGTGATTTGTTCTGCTACACAATTGAGGGTATGGTATTGTTTTATGACATACCATTGCCCTTCGCCTGTCGGGGTGGCTGTGAAACTCAGTCCTGCTCGTCCGGTCTGCATATTGTTATCGCCGCACTTCTTGTCGTTCACCATTTTCAAGCATTCCAGTGGGGTTATTAGTTTAGCTTCTTGTGAATATATTGTGTCGTTGAATCCGATCTAAAATGATCCTGCTATTTTCTTCGTTTTTATCCATTGTTTGCATGTCCAGCCTTTCCAAGAAGCTGCTGGTTTTTGCGTCGTTTTTTAAGTGTACAGCGTCTGTATTCTGGGTAAGTGTGCTGTATCTTTTTTCTTGTTGTTGCAGTAATATGGTGCTTCTATATCTAAAATTCCTCTGGTTTTTACGTTGTTACAGGCGCATACTGTTGAATAAATGGGGTATGTGGATAGAATGATGGTGATTAAGTGGATGAATAATAGTATCAGTTCCATCTGGAAAAAGAAAATTTTGAAGGTTTTTTTTAGAATCTCGATACTCCTTTGCGTTGCCGTAAGTTGTATAGTTGATTCATCATTCTAGTGTGTGCAGGTGTGTTTCGTGGGAGAAAAGGAATATTTGGTGCGATGATCATATAAGATGCCTCTTCGGCTGGACGCGTTTCAGGAGTAAGTTGTCTTTTGTCGTTACTGAATTGTTTTCTTGGTCTTCCTGGTCCCCTTCGTACTGTTTCTTTTTTCGGTTGGTTTGTAGCGTCTGATATTCCTTCTGCTCCTAGGTTTCCTGGGACGTAAAGTTTTAGGCGGTTGACATGTACTATCGATTTTAGTTTTCCATTGTTGGCGTGTTGAATCTCGTAAGTGACCTGAAAAACTTCTGGTGATTTTGAATAGTTCATTCCACTGGTTGAGGAATTTTCCGGCAGTTGATGGGGCTTTCAGTACCACAAAGTCACCGATGTTGTATTTGATTGCTTTTGTTCCTTTGTCGTAATATCTTTTTTGTTTTGTCTGCGCCCGAAATAGGTGTTTCTTCGCTAGTTGCTGAGCCTTTTTCCATTGCTGTGAGTACATTACACTGGTGTCTTCGTATGTTTCGTACCGTCTATCTATTTTGATGTCATTTGGGAGCACTGATTGTCTTCCGAAGAATAGGAAGAATGGGCTTTGTTGCAGTGTCGATTGCTTCGCTGTGTTGTAAGCAAATGTGACGAATGGAAGGTATTTGTCCCAGTTTTCAGGTTCATCCGTCACGTAGCTAGCTAACATGTCACATAGGGTTCTAAAAAATAGTAAAATCGTTCTACTAATCCGTCCGTTTGGCGATGGTATGCTGTTGTTCTGATTTGTTTAATTTTGAATAATTTGCAAATTTCTTGGATTAAGCTCAACAGGAAATTAGTCCCTTGATCTGTCAGGACTACTTCGGGGGATCCATATTTGGTGTAAATATCATTAACCAAAATTCTTACAATTGTTTGGGCAGTTTGATCTTTCATTGGCACTGTAAAAAGGAAACGACTGGCGTAATCTGATGGGACTAAAATATACCTATGTCCCTTTGCGCTTTCTTGAACTGGGCCCACAATATCCATCGCAAGGCTTTCCCACACCCTTTCGGCTGGGGGCATAGGTTGCAATGGTGCTTTACTTCCTCCCACAGCCTGGCGTTTGGCGCATTTTAGGTAATTTTTGATGTATTCTGTTACGTTTTGTCGCATGTGGTGGAAAAAGTATTAATAGTATATAACTATAATATAAATAAATAATAATAATAATAAAAATAATAAACTATAATATAAATAAAATATAATATAAAGTATAATAAGTATATAACTTTCCTTGCCTATCTGTTAATAGACCCTTTTCGTTGATTATAAACTTGCTTGAGAATCTGTTATTTCTACTTTTCTGGCTATCTTCTTGTATTTTCATCATAATTTTTTGGCCATATTTATCTGCTCGCTGTAGTTCTACCCACCTTTCTTCTCTCCAAGACCTTTTACTTTCACTTCCAATTTCTCTTTCGAAAGTTACACTCTTCTTCTGAAGACTTTCCCTCTCGAAACTTTCGCTTTCTTTTTGAATACTTTTATTTTCTCTCTCAAGTTGTTCTTGTTTCCTTAATCGATCGATCTTTAATTTGTTCTCTAGTCTTTCTTTGCGAATATTTTCAAGTTCTCTTATGACATTTTCATTTTCTGTAGCCGTTGTTTATACTCGTGCTAGTGGCACTATGGGAATACGGCTTAGGGTGTCAGCATTTTGGTGCGACTTCCCAGGCCGGTATCCAATGACGATATCAAATTCTTGTAGTTTGAGTGCCCATCTAGCTATTCTTCCTGCGGGTTCTTTCTTGCTCATTAACCATTCTAAAGGTCTATGGTCAGTAAATACGGTGAATCTGTGTTCGTATAGATATGTCCTAAACACATCGATTGCGTGTATGATTGCGTAAGCCTCTTTCTCTGTGGTTGACCACTTGGCCTCGCGGTCTTTCAGATGTTTAGAGCTATACGCTATGATGACTTCCGCACCGTCTGATTCACGGGGTTCCTGTACGTCGGACTCCGCTGAATCCGCTGATTGAGGTAGAGTCTGCATCTGAGCCAAGACTGCTCCTATTCCATATCCTGAAGCATCTGTGTAGATGATAAATTCGCGCATGAAATCTGGATACCCTAGGATAGGTCTAGTTATGAGACAGTTCTTTATGCAGTCAAAGGCGTCCCTTTGTTCCTCTCCCCATTTCCACTCGGCTGATTTTCTCGTTAGCGCTGTCAGTGGGTGGGCTTTATCAGCAAAAGCCCGAATGAATTTTCTGTAATAGCTAGCCAGACCTAAAACTGAGCTCACGTTTTCAAATTCTTTCACGTTTTTGGGCTGGGTATTTGATAATTGCTTCTAGGTTTCTCGTAATTTGTGTTATTCCTTTTTTCGAAACAATGTATCCTAAATAATCTCTTCTTTAAAAAATTCACATTTCTTTCTTTTTAACTTGAGTCCTGCGTCTTTAAGAAGCTTAAACACTGATTCTAGATGTGTCACATGTTCCATAATATTATTACTGAACACTATTATGTCATCCAGATAAACCAATGTGAACTTGAACAATACTGATTTCAAGATGATATTCATTGCACGTTGAAATGTGCTTGGTGCGTTAGTTAATCCAAATGGCATTCTATTAAATTCATATTGACCATATTCGCAAATAAAAGCTGTTTTATGTTTGTCGCCTTCTTCTATCTCGATTTGCCAGTAGCCGCTCAGTAAGTCCAATGTTGAGAAGTAAACTGATCCGCTCAGTGCATCAATGGTGTCATCAATTCTTGGTAAGGGGTATTTGTCTTTTATAGTTATTTTGTTTAGTGCCCTTTAGTCAATACACAAACGCATTTCTCCATCTTTTTTGGGTACCATTACAATGGCTGCTGCAAATGGGCTGTTACTTTCCCTAATAATCTTGTTAGTCAACAAAACTTCGATTTTTGTTTTGACAATAAGTTTTAATGCTTCTGGCGTCCTGCGCAATCGTTGAGTAATTGGGGCGTTGTATCCTATGTTAATGGGATGCTTTACATCAGTTGCTAAACCCAAATCTGATTCCTTTTCTGCAAACAGAGCTTCGTGCTTTTTCAATAGAATTTCGATTTTTATGCGTATCTCGTCAGAGATGTTAGTCACTTCACTTTCTTGGGTTTGTCTAATTCGCTTGGATTTCTTGTTATTGTCTGATTGGGAGAAAGATTCTAGGCTACGGTAATCTGCTTCGGTAAGGTCATTATTGTCGTTATTTTCTGTTGAATGGTCTGGGAGGAGTGGGATGTGAATGCCTGCTTTACCAAATCTTAGGCTATATATTGGGTGTATGTTTTTTCCTAAGCTATGTTCTATTCCAAAATGGTCGTAATTGATCTGCCTGTTTCTGGTATTAATTTTTACATTGTTGCTAGATAAGAAGCCTAATCCTAATATGCAAGTTTCCTTTAAGTTTTCCATGATAAAGAAATGATGATTAATAACGTGGTTGTCGTTAATGATCATTGAAAATTCAAATTTCCCAATTGATTTTAGCGTTTCTCCTGACACCGTTCTGAATATTCGTGAGGGGGTGTTCTTAATTCGTTTTAGCGTTTCTGTGGTCTTTAGGTTGAATAATATGCTGTTTGAAACTAAACTGGCTGCGGCTCCTGTGTCTACTAAAGCATGAATTTCTTTTCAAAAATTTCTAATGGGTATACGTATTAGTTTGGGTATCGCTGATTCTAAATTACGAGTTAGGGGGTTGTATGGTAGGGATATTGTGTTTACTGTATTGGGTGGTGGTTCGGCTTGTTGATACGTGCCATATCTGTCCAACATTCTCGTGCAATGTGGCCTCTTTTATTGCACTTGTGCCAGATAATAATTCTATTTCCAAGGGTGTCTGTGGTGTTTGGTTGGTGTTGTCGTGGCTGTGAGTTTTGATGTGAATAGGGTGTGTTTTGATGATACACCTGGTGGTTGTTGTGTGGTTGAAAATTCGGTCGATTGTATTGTATCGGTCTGTTGCTATACGGAGGTCTCTGTGTTTGTTGATAAGTTTGATAATTGGATTGTCTATACCCCGTGGAGGTGCCTTCTCTTCGTGGTGAATTATAGTTGGTGCGATATGGGCTGTGTTCTCTGCTACGATTGTAGTTCCTGTCCCTACTGGAACCTCTGCTATTCGGTATTCCTTGAAATAGAACTCCCGGATTTTGTGGTCTGGAGTATCGATCGTTTGATCGCGAAGATCTTTGTTCGTATCGATCTGCTGCTGCTATGGTTATATCGGTATCCTGTGACAATTCACGATTTTTATTAGTATTTTCCAGTTCACGTATTTTTTGTTTTAGAAATTCGATTTCTGTCTTTTGTTGTGAGAGTTCGTCGTCGTTCGTTGTTGTTTCTCGTGATGCGTTATTCCTGCGATTACTGCATTTATTTCTTTATCTTCTGCAATCTCTTTGCTATGTAGAATGCCTTCGGATATAATCAGTTGTTTACATAATTGGTCGAAATCTTCAGGATCTTCGGGCATTCTAAAGTAGAGTTCAGCTCTCAGTTTTGGTAAAATGCCTTGCATCAGGATTTTGGTTTTGATATAGTCTCTCATTCTCTTGACTGTGTTTATGACTCGGCCTTCTACGATGGTTTGGTTATGATCCGTTTTTTCTTCTTTGCCTTCAATGGACTCGTAGAGGCTGTTGATTCGTGAGATAAAGGCTTTGCATTTTTCTTCAGGTTTCTGTTTTAACGTGGAGAACGTTTTCCTTAGTTCTGCCAAATCGTATGCATCCTGGAACCTTGCAATGATGGCGGTTTTCCATGCGCCGTAACTTAATTCATCACCTTGCTCTTCTACGTAGTTTCCGTGCCATTCTAGGGCATCGCCTTTTAGTCTGTCGGATAAGAATCGTATTTTTTGGTTGTCGTCCCAGTCGTTGTTACGTGCTACATGTTCTGCGTCCTTTAGCCATTCTGTTATTAATTTATCAGTACTTTTTCCTTTGAAAATTGGAATTGACTTTTTGTCTTCTCTCGAAAATAATTCTCCTAGTGCTTTTACAATTGGTTGAGTTGTGTTGTCGTCAGCATCAGTTGTGTCGCGGTCAATTCTCGAAGTTTCTTTGTGTGAAAGTCCCATTTTTTTTTGAGAGTCTGGTACTTTCGTTCCAGTTGAAGGAGGTTATCATTTTGGATCTCGATTTGGTTTTGTAGGCCGTTGTTGAGTTGCTGTAGTTCTGCGATTTGTTCTGATTCTAACTGGTGATGAAGGGATTTTTCTCCTTCTGTTAGTGAGGTTAGGTCGTTTATCTCACTCACTAGTTTCGTTATCTCTCCCGGTTCGTTGGAGGTGTCTAAGTCTTCGGTTTCGACGAATGTTGCCCGTTGCTTTCTATATTCTTTTATTCTGTTTTCCAGATACTTAATTTTTTCTTCTCGGTCTCCTGCCTGTACGTTTGTTTTTTGTAATCCTTTTTCAAGATTTTTATTCTTTGTAGTATTATCTATCAGGCTTCTTCTTAAACCCACTTTTTCTGCTACGGTTTTTTCAAGGATCTCTTTTGTTTCTTTTGTTTCTGTAAGAAGTTGTTTGTTTCTAAGGCTGCTTTTATCTGTTGCTCAGCGGTTTCTAACCTCGTAACCGTTGTTTTCTTTCACCTTCAAGTTTGCTAATTATTGCTTGCCCTTCTCTTTCAACAGCTACCCAGACAACACGCGTGGTTTTTTTTTCGGGATAAAAGCCGTCTTTTCGAAACCGAATTGTAGGACCGGAAAAAGTCAGCTTTTATCAGGCCCAGACTGGTTCTTTTTTGCCAAAACGTGCGGTCCGAAGCGCAATAAAAGATGCGTTTTTTATCGGGCCTAAACTAGGCATATTCCACGACCTTACGCGGTTCGAAACGCTGTGAAAAAGACGGCTTTTACTGGGCCGAAATCAGGCTTTTTAACCAAAGTACACATGGTCTGAAACCCAGACAACACGCCTGGTTTTTTCCGGGATAAAAGTCGTCCTAAAAACCTTATATAGAACCGGAAAAAGAAAGCTTTTATCGGTCCCAAACTAGGCACATTTCACGACTTTATACGGTTTGAAACCCTGTGAAAAAGACGGATTTATGCCTTATCAAAAAGTTTACGAGAATCAAGCTATTGAAATAAGTGTAAGCTAGAATAAAGGGAGTCAGGAAAACATATATATTAATTTAGCATAAGAAATGCTCCAAACAAGCATTAGTTATGATAGGTCTTAAATATCAAATAATTCATTTCCTTAAAAAATTTTAAAATCATACCTCAGTTTGGAATCTTAAAAAAATTTAGCATAATTGGGTTAATTACATTTGATGGGAACTAGGGTTTACTTTAATTTCGACTACATCTTTATGTTTTTAAAATCCTGTTTGGGATCTGTTGTCGAAAAAAACTTAAGTATTTCCCTACATTTCTGTCAAACTGCTCGGGAATACTAGCATAATTGTGTGTAGAATGGTCTAGTGGAAAGAGCATCTGGAAGTGGTGCGTTAGACCCGAGTTCGATTCCAGCCACGGCAATCTTTTTTCAATTTGCCTTTAATGTACGGGCGGGCAAAAAACTTTTATTAGCCCAATAAAAGACGTCTTTGGGCCCGACCAAAAGACGTCTTTAGGACCACGTCACGGTACAAGAACCCTACAAAAGACCGTTTATAACCCAGGTTTGGCGGTCATAAATACCAGAATTGGTCGATTTTTGGCCCATTCTGGGACGTTTTTAATACGGTATGCACCGTCCCGTTGACTAGAAAAAAGACGTCTTAAAGACGGAAAGGTGCTGTCTGGGTATGTTGTTCTCTTCTCGTTTTCGTAAAAGGTTTTGCAATTGGCTTTCTGTTGCTGTGGCAGTTTTAAGGCTTGTTTCTAATTCGCTGATTCGATTGACGGCTTTTTCAAGGGAGTTTTTGAGTGTTTTGTTACTTTCTTGGAGTTGCTCAAGGGAACTACTTAAGGTGTATTTGGAACTCTTTGCCTTTTTCTTGTTGCTATCTAGTTGTTTTCGTAAGCTCTGTAACTCAGAATTGAGGTCCGACGAATATTTTTTTTTTAAAGTATTACTTCTTTTTGCAAAACACTGATGGTACCAAACAGAAATTCTTTCTCTTTACCATTCACAATGCTAATCTGTTGCAATAAGCTGTCAAGGTTTTCGGTGTTGCCACCGAGGGATTCTACGTAATCTTTAAGTGTCTTTGTGGTGTTTGTAATAGTTTCTGCTGTTATACCATTTGGAACTTGCAAAGTTTGTTCTAACAATCAATATGAATACAACTGCAATGCGTTGTGGGTCTTTTTTCTAACTTCTTGTTTCTTGGATTCTATTTGTTGAATATTCGTTTTTGCCAAGATGGTCTGATGGTTTTGTTTTGTTCTGACTCTTGTTCAAATTTTAAGTCCACAAGAGTTTTCCAGTGGTCTAAAAATTTTTCTCGAAGACAGTTGGGATTTTGGTTGGTGATGTCTGATTTGGGAAGTACAGGGTACAACGGTGGGGTAGCTTCCAAGGTAGCAAAAAATAGTGTAGCCAAAATGTTGCCGGAGGGCTGTTTTTTTTTTCATTATTGTATTTTTTGCGCAACCTTCAGGCGATATTGGGTGGGTGTTTGAATCGAAGGATTGAATAAGCCATAGTAAGTTACTATTTCATGTACATTGCTTTTGCAATGTTAACGGGATATTGCATTCTAAGCATTGTTTGATTGTTTCCGTTGAAATATGAATAAAAAAACTTCATCACCTTAATCAACATGCAAATTTGGATATTTGATATAAAAAATTATTTCATGGTGACCAAAACTGATCTTAAAATGTGATTCTGATAAAAATTTGTTTGAACACACGTTTTAAAGTACAAACAGTATATTAGCATGACATATCCATACTTTTTAAGATGCGCCGAAAAACAAACATTGGTTCACCTGTGTGGGAATACATTCATTCACGGCTTATGCAAAAGAGGATAAACAACATTTTGTCGCTTATTATATGGAAACACCACACACTTAACACATTTATCAAATTTTTCAATTGGGAAACGACGAGATGGAGATATTCCTTCTGTTAAGAAAATATTTATTTGGGAAACCTTTACTGGTGTACTGAAAACTTCGATCTTGTTTCCTCGACGAAATACGCAAAATTGCAGCTGAGATGCTACAACATACTTTTCCGATACCGATAATATCTCGAACGCTAAGCCATCACTTGTAATGCAAAATCTTTCTGCTTTTTTCGACACATCAAGAGTGCCTATTTAAAGATGTTTACCACGTGAATGATAGTTTTAATCATTAGACCTTGCTCCGATGTCATCGACGTAATCTATTTCAGAAAGGCGACGTTTCAGTTGAGCGAGGGGCAACTTCGGCGGCGGCCCAAATCAATCGCTTAATCTTACCAAGGTAACTTTCAAAAGAAAACGCACTGAATGAATGTAGAGGTCCATAAATCAAACAATCGTTAGCTAAATGTATCAATGAATGAACATTGTACACAAGATGTTGAGTTCCATAAATCCGTTGGAACTCACCCACAAAATAACGAAGATATTCGCCTGCATATTTGATTTGGTCTACGGTAGATTGAGGATTTGCTAAAATTCGGCTTTCCACGTGAAAATAAAGAAAATGATCATATTTTTCTTCCGAAATAATTGTTTTCAAAACAATTGGGCCGACATAAAGCAGGAATGTCCTAAATTCTACCGCTTTCCAATGAGCTAGGGTTTCAATCGGACGACACTTGCGATTGAATTCAGATGGTAGCACTGCTGTGCATTCCTTCATTTTGTTATTAAATAAAACAATTTGTTGGCATGAAAAGCAGTGCGGAATTTTGCCTCTCCAAATGTGCTGAATTAACCGGAGCATGACACCAAGACAAACAAGATGCATATACATCCAACGGAATATCATAAATCATGTCGAGGCGCTCGATTTCTATAAAAGGACTGATTCCCCCATGGTGATTCTCATCAATTCGCGACCTAAAATTTTTGTCCGTACGCAGTTCTTCATTTAGATCATCAAAAATAACCCTATTTTCCCACTATCGCCATAGACCCTACAGCGCTCACATGAACCGTACCCCGAATGTCCTTTCATAGCTTTGAAAAACTACGTGCTGGTGCGACGCACACGATTGACTTTAACTGTAACCGAAACTTCTTCCCATTCCATGTCAACCCATTTGTAGCAATATTTTTAAATTCCGAAAGAAAAGCTGCCAAATAATGCTTTGCGCTTGGGGGCTTTGAATCGCCTAATAGCATTGAACTACAAATGGCCGACAGTCGTCTGAATTAACTATTTTACATAGAATTGGCCAAAAGCAGCTCGTGCTGCTCTTGAATAAGGGAATGCCATCCACATTTATTTGAATTTCAATAACTTTCGAATTATTACGTAGTCCAAACCCTGGAATCTTTATCCTTTTCAATAGTCCCGTCTCAAGCCCAAGGTACACAAAGTTTGGATCGCATTTCGCAATATCCGTCCTATAAAAATAGTTCTAGGATCTCGGTAATTTTATATCGCAAGTCGTGCGAAAAAGTGAAGCTATGTCCGCTACTGCACTTAGTGAAAGGCCGTGTTTGAACTTAATACACGCAAACTCGCCCTTAACTTTGTCTTCAATAGGCCTAGCATAAATCGTATCATCGTCTGAGCTAACTGTTGAACTTACATCATGAATACTATTCTGCCTCTGGTTTCCTGGTTCTTCTACATATTCGACATCGTGAGACTCCTCGGAAGAGCTATTCTCAAAAATTTCAGAGCTTGAGCTGAGAAAAATATCTGACGGGGATCTGCCTGGGTGAACGCTATAATTGCGCTGACAATTTAAAGCTAAACCGTCATTGATATGGGCATCATCAGGAACTTGATTGTCAACAGCATCGCATTTGATTGTCATCAGGATCTATTATTTACATTTTCGCTGGCGGGTTCTATGAAATCACTTCCTGACGATGAAGATAGCATAGGTTTCGCTCTCTTACTACTTATAGGTGCTGACATATTTTCATCCTCTGTTGCGGCAGTTGAAGAATCCTCCGGTGCACCACGTGAATAGGGCTGCAAAATAGATGCATAGAGCTCCTTTGCTGCTTTCAATGCCTTGCGACGCGCAGTCCACCTCGAAGTCTTTTCAATTCAGCTTCCAGAGTTTACTACCGGTCACTTGTTTACCTTTTACATTTAGAAATAATTAATGATTGGACACTAAACACCGGTAGTAATATGTAATAAATCCATTGACCATAATGATCTTTAATTCTACAACATGAATTCTGAGCACAATTTAATATCAGCTAGGATGTCCGTAACAAAAATAAAATCCAACTTACTATGTGTCGGTCTCGCTCTCCACAATTAGCACTTCACACAAAGTTTTGGTATAGCTAACAAATGTTCACTATAATGCGTGCCTTGGATATGGACGTTTAGAAACTATAAAGTAATGCTAGTTCACATGAACTCTTCTAGTATCTGTCTGTAGATTTGCTGATAAAATGTCTTTTTCGTATATTCCTGGCGCTAACCTTGTGCCAATTTCCTCCCTAATTTTTCCTAGAAACAACAAAAAGCTATCCCTCTGCAGCGCTGACTGGCCGGTGGTAACATTTCAAAAATTCTTATACAAACCGTTAAGCCACTCCCCACGGCATTGGCCAGATGAGCTCGTCGTTTACACCCCATTCGAATGCCGCATTGTTATATTCATCTCAGTTGATATTATTTTTCCGTGGTGAACGTAGTTCCACTTTAAATGGCTTTCTTACCTTCGAAATTCAGTGTGGTGGACAAACACGCCAATTTTGGAAATTTGTGAAATATTCCCAGCTGTTCCTACTTTCTGGATTGAGCCGGTTGAAATAACGTGTCCGTGGAGTGCATCGGCATCCGAGCAAGAAAAACTAAAAAACCTGTCCGAAAACTGAAAAATCCGAGTGTTGGCTTGATAAACTACCAATGTAGAGTAGTTTCTACTACAAGTAAGATTACCATTGCTAAGCATTAATTTAAATACTTCTCTTACTATCATAATGTATTTTGTTATATATGATTACAATACACTTTCAATGTTTGGTTTTGCCTTGCATAATTTATTTTCAGACGCTTTTGAACAAGCGATTAGAAGATCCCTTCGAGCCACCAATCGTGATTTTTTGGTGGAGAGTGAAATGGAAAATTCACGGAAAAGAACAGCCAACCTGAAGTACTTCAACAACTATGATGATGACACATCCGCTATGCCGAAGAATAAGCATCTGAAAACATCGAGGGAAAAAACAGGTACGGAAATTTTTATTTCATTTTCAAGTTACATTTCAATAACCTGCAAATAAAAGTAATATTTCAATAATTTAGAGTTACGGCTAGGTATGTTTTCAAAACCTAAATTTGGGCAAAAGCAAACCAAAATTTGGGTTGCTCCACCATTAATGGCCCGATGAACAAGTTGCCTCCACCAGCCTTTGTTGCGGATTCCCAAAAGGAAAACAACCACGGGGTTTCCAGATTCGGAAGGGCCATCAGAAGACGTGCTATTTTTTATATTTAGTTATATTATTTCTATTATTATTTGTGTATGCCGCTAGGGGCGCTGTTTCACAGAGCCTTCTTAGTGGCCGATGTCGGCAATGGCCGACCCTTCTTAATTTCCCTCTTGTCGTAAGCAGACGTCTTTGTTGTAAGTTTTTGAAAGTTCGAAATAAAAAGTGTCAGTGAAATCGCTTATCTCCTTATTAGCATATTAATAAGGTATCAAGTTATAAGTTGGGTTTAATTTAAAGCTTCCCCTTAGATTAGAATACGTTACATGGTTCTTCGAAACCATTTGAATTGACGAAATCGTCCAACTTAGACGTTTAAGCTGCTTGAGTACTACACTCACACACGTGTTGAGCAAGAAACACGTGTTAAGGAAATTGTTTGGCCACTATCTTAAACTAGTGTAAGGGCTCAAGCCTTTCTTTTACGTTAACTAACAAACATTTCATTCCCCACAGCCATTTCCCAAGATATCTTGGGATGATACCCAAAAGCTCAACGTAAATTAAGTTTAGTTTACATTTTCAACCCGTCACTAACCTTTCTTACAGTATCTAAATAAGATTAAGAGACTTGGATATTTCCACGCACAAGTTAAGTTTGGGGAAAGTCCTCCACCTCTTCACCCCACTCATGCCAGGAAATACCAACCTCTCCCACCTGGTGTGACCATAGATGATAAGTTAGACCATTATGAGAGGGGTTTCTTCGCCGTAGCAATCCGCTACCTACCCAGATTTGATGCCATCGGAGTTACAAACATCCAGTCAAACACCGATAGAGCCAGATATCTGGAATCCTTAAAACCACCACATCTACGGCAGCCAGAACCTGTAGTGCAAGGAGAGAAAATTTATCCGGATACCCGCCTTCCGTCAGGACCTTTGGTGCATCCAAAACCAAGTTTTGAACCAAAGTTCCGCTTTCGGCCACCAAGAAGATATCATCCATCACGATTTCCTGCGCCCCAACCAAACTACACTATACGGCCAGTCAGGAACGTCGTGGTCGTGAATTTCTTTTCCGACAAAGCCAGCGTACCGGAAGAAAAGAAATCAAAGGTCAGCGTACAGATTGAAGATCGTGAAAAGGGCCAGGTGGTGACGTTGAAGAAGAAGGAACCTGAAGGAGATTACGTGCTCCAAATTTTGGAAGGTGAATACTAAGGAGCTACTAAGGAAGAAGAGGGAACTACTTGAAGACAATTAAGAATTCTTTTGCTTCATGTTTTAATTTTGACGGTTGTTTAATCAAGAAGATTTTTGTGATAGGAGAAAGGACAGCTAGCCTTTGTTGTAAAACTGGTGCGATATCGCAAAATAAATTTCTTTCGTTTTCCCTACCTAAATCCATTTTCGTGTCGCTTTCTCAGAAAGAAAACTCGCTTTGGGATATCCCACACTAATTGTTTTTGAGATTCATTTTTCAGATAGCCTTGTAACTCAACAACAAGATGGCTACCAAGAAATCATTGACGCAGGCCGCCATCGTACTAACACTTGATGTCTTAGAAAAAGAGACGACGAAGCCCTCAACAACGAGAACCTGTACTTAAAGTCGCTGCGCACAGTGAAGATGAGAGATCTCCAACTACGAACACTGCCCCGGCAATGAACGAACTTACTTTGCAACCTACTGCAAACGCTATGAGTATAGCACTTCTGCTACCCAGGATTGAAGTTTCCAAATTCGACAGTGATCTACACAAATGGAAGGATTGGTGGGCGTTTTTTCGCACGCTTATACACGAAAACCAATCCATGAGGCCCATTGAAAAATTTAGCAGATTGAAACTATACATAACGGAAGAAGCTGCTGGTGCGATTTCGTACTTGGATCTAACTGAAGACAATTACACCACGGCGATAGAAATTCTAAATGGAAAATACAACAAACCGAGATCAGTGAAAGCTGACCATTATATCGCCATTACAGAACTAAAAAAAGTAGAATGTCAAGACGACCACAAAGCCTTACGACAACTACACGACAAGGCAATGGGCCATGCTTTGAATCTCGGCAACCTAGAACAGCCTACAGCTCAAAATGAAGCCATTATGGAGATCACCACAAGAAAACTGCCAATTGAGCTAATATCAAGATGGTACGGAGAGACCAGACGGTCACAGAAGACATTGAAAGATCTCTTTATTTTCATTGATTCGATAGCTGAAGACTGGGAATATGCTTATTCCACAGAGAAACACGAAAAGGAGACGAAACCAGAGGCACCAGGTACACCACAACGAGTTACGTTTGCAAAAACGCCAACGGCAGCTGAGTTAACAGTCACAGGGAGTGCAACAGAATACCCAAGAAATCCGAAGTACAGGAAACAATTTAGCTTGAAAAAAAGATGTTTATTTTGTAATGATAAACACCCCCCGATCAAATGTGATGTCACACTAGAAAAGAAAATTGAGCAAGTCAAAAAAGAAAAAAAGGTGTTGGTGAGTTTGTTAAGTGCCTTGGACAAAATCATCCAGTGAAAGAGTGTTGGAGCAAAAGTGCTACAAATGCATAAAAGATCACCACACGGCCTTCTGCAACAGGGCAGCTAATCCGAAATCGTGAGGGCAACAGTAGCAGCATCTCCAATGGTAAAGGTAGCAGATGACGGTCCTCTTTCATCAGAATCACGCCTATTTGGTGGCGTATACGTCCAAACGGCAAGGTAATAGTGGAGGGCCCAAAAGGGTGGCTGAAAGCTATTGCTTATATCGATCAAGGATCAAATACAACCTTAATTCGGAGTGAATTGGCTCAAACTCTAGGACTGCAGGAGGTCTGGAAGATCAATCTGAAGCTGCAAGCAGTGGGACACATGCATCCAGAAAAAGAACGGAGCGTAAAAAAGTTGTGACTTCGAGGAATCATCCCACAAGCCGAAGAGATTGAATTAGAAGCGATCGAGCAGCCCGAAATCGGAAAGGTTGCTGGATCAAAAAAGACAGAATTCGTCAGCGAACTTTGGAATCAAGGATACCAACTCGCAGATGACAGAATTCTAAGCGGAAGAGCAGGACCGTGCCAAATAGACGTCTTGATCGGAGCGAATCAAGTCTGGAAGGTTCTCGGCTCGAAACAGATCGTCTCGAAAATGGGTATTCGAGCGATAGAAAGCAAATTTGGATGGTTATTACTAGGGCAAGATGAGACAGTGGCGATATCGTCTAACACGGCAATCGGCTTTCTCTTAAAAGCCAAACTAGGAACACCAGAAAATTTGGAAGAAGATACGGACCCGAAAACTGACGAAATAGATTTTGCCAGATGGTGGAAGCTGGAAAGCTTGGATCCACTAGAAAAAATTTCCCTATCTATCCAATGGAAATCCTATACAGACTCCATCATTTAAGATGAAGATGGACATTGTGTGGCACCACTCCCATGGAATGAAAACAAAAATCGTCTGAGCAAGAATGAAGCCATGGCAGAGGGTGAGGCAAAGGCGCTGATAAGAAGATTGGAAAGAGATAAGGAACGGAAGACTTCATATGAAGCCGAATTCGGCAAACTAAAAGAATTCAGCTTCATTTTCAGATCAGATACATCATTTGGGGGTATCTACACTATCCTTCCCCATCATCCGGTTGTGAGAAGAGACAAAACAACCAGCAGAGTTAGGCCTGTTTTCAATGGTTCAGCAAAACCGAAAACAGGCTTCAGCGCCAACGACTGCCTAGAAGAAGGACCCAACCTAAACCCGGACATTCTTGACGTGATGCTACTGTTTAGGCTCATTCCAATCGCCTGGACAGCTGACATCAGACAAGCTTTTCTCATGGTGAAGCTACTTAAAGAAGACGCGGAAGCGTTAAGATGCTACTTAGAAGACGAAGACGTCCCAGGATCGCTGCAACTATACAAATGGAACAGGCTTCCATTCGGACTCACATGTAGCCCGGCAGTGCTCAGGAAAGTCTTGAAAAAACATCTAGAGTCCTATGAAGGTGAGTTAGCAGAAAGCAGTCAACAAATCCTACGCCACCTATATGTAGATGACTATTTGTCAAATGCGTCTACAGTAGAAGAAGCAATGGCCGTAATCGGAACTGCATTGAAGCTTTTTGCAGACGCAAAAATGGAGCTAAGAAAATGGGCGACTAACAACATTGAACTGCGTAGATATTTACAAATACAAAATTTAACGGAAGACTCTGCCAACTCACACTCGTGTCTTAACTTAGACCCGCAGAAAGTACTTGGTGTAAGATGGAATACAAGCACGGATTGCTTTTATTTCAAGTCTGACGTAATTGTAGACGCAGCTACAAAAGTCAAAATTTTAACGAAAAGATCCTTCGCCAAAATTTCGACGAAACTGTTCGACCCACTTGGACTAATTGGACCCGTCACGTTACAATTCAAGCTTCTTTTTCAAGAATTGTGGCAAGTCAAGATTGGATGGGACGATGAAGTGCCCAAAGAGACGGAGATCCAATTCAAGACAATAGTTGAAGAACCCAGATATTGAGAAGATACAAGTGCCAAGAATGATTTCTTTGGCACCCAACAAGCACATGCAAGAGTTGCACATATTTTGTGACGCTTCGACAAAAGCATATGATGCAGTGGCTTACGCGAAATCGCAATATCCAGATTTCATTCGCCTAATTTGTGCAAGACAAGAGCAGCGCCACTTCCGAAGTATGAAGTATCGCTACTGAGATTAGAATTGCTTAGTGCCGAGCTCGGTAGTGTATTAGCTGAAAGAATTGTCAATGGAGTTGACAAGGTCCAATGGAAAGTACATCTATGGACAGATTCAATGGCAACTTTAGGATGGATAAAAGGTTAGCCAACCCGTTGGAAACTGTTTGTCAGAAACAGAGTTGAGGCCATTAGGAGAAAGTCCAAACCAGAACAATGGAAACATTGTCCTGGGAAAGACAATCCAGCAGACTACGCATCAAGAGGAACAACGGTCAAGAAACTGATTGCGGCTTCTTTTTGGTGGGGAGGTCCATCCTGGCTGATTAATGACGAAAAAGAATGGCCGCAACAAGAAAATCTGACATCAGAAGAAATGCAGTCGATGGAGATTGAGGCAAGATCTAATTCAAGAATCGAAAGTCTTGCAGTTAGCAGTACCCTGAATTGGTTTGATGCATTGGCATCAAGAGCAAGCAGTTATCTGCGGTTTCTACGAACAATTGCTTGGATGTTTAGGCTTTTTAGGAAGGATTCTCTTAGTAAGGCAATGGAATTGGTCACAGGAAAGGAAATACCATGTCTCTCTGTCCACGAAATCGCCACCGCCGAAAACTTTATCTTGAAGTTTCCAAAAATCTACGAATCACTTCAAGATGGGAAGCCGCCTGGCAAACTGCTATGCAATCTGGAAACCTTAAGACCTATTTGGGATGCGCAAGACGAACTGATTCGAGTGATTGGAAGAGTAGGTCCAGCCTTAAAGGAATTGCTGATCGACCCGCCGATTCTTCTCCCAGCAAGCGAGAAGATTGTGGACATGATTCAATATCATCATGGCAAACGGAAACATGCCGGTGTCCAAAACACTCTGACGTTTTTACGAAATCGTTTTTGGAGAATTCGCACCCGCCAACGGATAAAAAGTGCTATTAAACAGTGTGTGAAGTGTCAACGAGTGCAATCGCGTCCCTTCAATGAAGAAACCGCTTCAATGCTTTTGGATCGCACCAAGAGAGCAACCCTTTGAAGTCATCGGGATTGACTACTTCGGACCAATGTACGTCTTAGAAGAAGTCATCCTAATTGAAAAAGACAGTGAAGGGAACGATATCGAGAAAACTCGTGTAGGAGAGGAAAAAGTGCATGCGTGTTTGTTTACTTTTGCCGTCACAAGAGCCTGGAACTTGAGACTGATTTAACTGCCCAAACGTTTATGCACGCGTTAAGAAGAATGATATCGCGTAGAGAAGATTGCAAAATTATCTAGTGACAACGCGTCAACATTTACATGTGCGGCAAAACTGATATCAGAAGATCCTACCGTAGCCAACAGGTTGTCAAGCAAGGGTATCAAGTGGAAATTCTCCCCCAGCCTACCTCCCTGGTGGGGCGGGTTCTCCTCCGCACAATACCCCCGTTTTTGTAACTACTGTAGAAAATTCATTAGTTTAATAATATGCAAATAGAAATCGAGAAAAATCAATATGTGTGGCTATTTACAATACAAGCATTCAATGTTGCAGAACAATATTGCTTCAGTATTGAAAAAGCAATGTTGAAGTGCAACATAAAAGTGGGTGCAAAACAACATTGCCACATTATTAAAAAACATTCAGGCAGTATTACAATACGACACCAGCAGGACTTTGGCGCCATGTTGCTGGAGAATTTTTTGCTACCTGGATTGTCGACAACGTTTGGATACAAGGTATTCTCTTTACGAGTAGTCTCTGGTACAATATGATCAAGCGGCATTCGCTTACCTTTGATGGTGTTCCTTAGTCTGGTAGAGTTGTTGGAGACTCGTCGGGGAAGTGTAGAGCACAATCACAGAAAATAAGGTACGGGTAAGAAACTTTGTACTGGACAACAAGTGTTGGTCTCGTTGGGACCTCCAATTGTAAAGTTTCCTAAACCTCGTGTATTGTCAGTGGATTGCCAAAACAATTCCGCATTACATGTTACAAGCATGCAGTATTTATACTACTAAAGGACACAAATCATGAAGGTAAAGTGGGAGGAGATACGTCCACTTTCACTTGTGAAACGGTTGAGGGATGTATGAGGTGTGGTTTCCTTTGGATAGCCTTTGGGTTCGTTACAGAGCCAAAAAAAGTTTGTCTTGTTTTGCGGTAATTATGGGTGCTGAGGAAAGTGAGAAATCCGCAACTAAATTGCAAAACAAGGATGATTGCGAGCATTTTCGTGATCAACCAGTTCATACACAACAAAGCTATTTCGCTTCGTTTCAAGAAAAAGAAAAAATGGACTTTGGGTATATACAACCGATATGTGACAAAAAGAATGGCAGAGGTGAGGTCTTGTGCACCGCTATGCCAACGGGTTAAGGTCGGCTTGATCAATAACACGTTATCCAAAAAAAAAGAAAAAAAATCCAAACGCTTGAGTAATTTCACACCGAAATATGAAAGAAATAAGCATTAAAATAGTAATAAAGTAAAGGAAAAAAAATAGCATACAAAACGCGCGGATTAAATGTTTTTATTTCTTCCATATCTAAATTTCGGCACAGGGTAGCCTTTTGGAGACTCAAACACACACAAACAAAAATTTTAAAGGTTTTTTTTTTAAACTGCAATACCAATTTTGGGCTTAAAAACCAAAGACAAATTTTTCGTAAAATATTTTTCTCACATTGGGAATCGTTGTGATTGGAGTCAGAGATATCCTTTTTTAAATCCACATCGTTCGAATGCCTGCCACTAGAAGCCGCGTTCATACGTTTAGCAATTCTATGACGCATGTTTTTTTTCCAGACGCCCGTCGATCGGTATGTTCCGATTCAGATCGTCCACGTCGAAACAACCAGCCCGTGCGCGTAGTGCACCATCAAAACTTTGCCTGGAAACAAGCGATAAAGACAGTGATAAATCTTCTTAGCTGGACACCACACAGGTTTCGAATGGTTTTTCCCGTCTCTTCTCGTTGTCTACTTGTTTACAGCCGGCAGTCGTAAAAAAGAAAAACCCAATGAAGAATGACACAGTCACCTCGGGAATTGACAATGTGAAGAAACTCGTCCACCACATGAAAGAATCTGTGAAGAAGAAAAGGGCGGACCCCCAAACAAAAGACGCCTATTAGGAAAGAAAACGAAAAAAAGGGGATGAAGAAAAGGATGTTAGACCATCTTTCAAAAGCACAAGTAAATAATTTTTCCCTTCTTCCACACGCGTTTTTTACGACATAGGGGCAAAATAGGAAAAGAGAGGAGACGAGAAATTTCGTATGGGAAAGGGGCGAGCAAGAGAAGAAAGCCAATCACGTGATAAATGTGTCGACCATGACATAAAAATTTCCAGTTGCTCATACACACAAGGCCCTCAACAGGCTCAACCCAACATCGCAAGATACAACGGACATTCTGAATCGATCAATCGAATCCCTATTAGTGAATTCTCTTAAAAAAGAAAAGAAGATGAACAAAAAAAAACTTCTGCCTTGAAGCACTTATATAAATACCGAGCGGAAATATTTATTTGGGCGTTGGCCAGGAAAAATTCGAAAACATTCCTTCCCGAGCTCATCACCGTTAGTTTTTTTTAATTTTCTCGTTGGCATCTCTTTTTTTTCATCCACACACGTGGCTGTGGATGTAGTAGTAGCAGTAGTGGTAGTTTTATATGAGGCACATAGATGCGCACCACCTATGGATGTACCTATGTAGCGTCGATACAAATCCAAAGCAGGCATGACCCGGCTGGAGTAAAATCAATATATAAAAAAGGGCGGCTCCAGGCCAAGGGCAGACCAGGTCAAGAAACGAATAAGAAAATCGAGTTGGTGTAGGTCCTGGCATTTTCAGATTCCTCATGTTACATTTCTTATTCTTTTTCGCGTACCCACGAGAGGTAAAAAAATCCGATTACCTTCCATCCTCCTCTTCTTTTATTTTTTTTCAGTTTATCATGCTTGTTCATCTTGCCTCTCGCACAGGCCACTCGGTGGGTGTTATATATACAGTATATATACACATTCTGGCATCCTCAGCATAGGACTTATCTTAGCGATTCCGCCCCAACGGCACACTAAAACAATAAGAAACTACAAAATCCTCTTTATATTTAAATGATTCTTCTTCGCAATAAAACGTGACCGCGCTAACATCTCGACGCAGACAACCCCCACACAGTGAGAGGAATGCTGGAGTGAAATTACCGCAAAAATGCATGGCAAACTATTCCATTCCAAAGATAAGAAAAAAACAAAACAAAAACAAGACGGACCTAAAGATGGATGATCTGAACCTTTAGCGGAGGGGTGGCCATCGTTTTAAAAGACAAGCAAAAGCGATAACATGAAAAATAATATTTTCTAAAAATGTGCCACCAGACATAACGAAAGCACCTCAATATGAATGGCCCTTCACCAAACATATACTGCATCCGAAAGTGGGAGGTTATCTCTCTTCCACGTCTCGATTCCATCGGAATTTTCTTACTGCTCAATTTGTCCGACAAGCCATTACTACGACAACCGACAAACGGGAAACAGTTAAAAAACTGAAAAACAAGAGAGGGAGAGAATTTTTCTCTTTTTGTGGAACAAAACAACCGACAACGCGACAACCGTCAGTGCATGTTTCACGTTAATCCTGGCCTTCTGATATGCGATCTGTGATGCGTAACCTGTAATCATTTTGGTCACCGGAATCCGAACACAAAAAGACGCATAACTCTATTCTACGTGCCCCCTAATTCCTATGGCCAAGAGCGTTAATAACGAGCTCCTAATCAGCCTGATGTCGTTCTGGTATCCAGGAAGCCGAAAGTGTCGACCCATGTTTTACCAACTCCAATACGAACCGGTACGATCTTGAAATGCACGCGACGTTTTACTGTTTCCAAGTGGGTCAAGTTCACAAGGAATGCGGTCGATGGTAAGGTTGATAGAGTGGATAGATCCGCTAGCCTCCTCAGTGGGACGAGTTGCGATCCCTGAAGCAAGGTGTGGTGTCGAGTTCCAGTGCACCCAGTAATGGTACAGCTGACATCCCTGGGACATTCCTTGCGTTCTTGTTTGCCCCTGAGACATAACAAAGATCTGTCGGACTTGAATACTTTCGCAGCCGCTTTCGTGGGCGTGAAGAGACATGAAGACGGTGCAGGTTGGAAGGTTGGGAGGCCCTGCCGTTATATACAAGGCATGTCCACCGTTCCTTCTTCTCGGCTTGTATCTTCCCCAATGTGAATTGGCTCCGTGGGGGCGTGGTTCCTGAAGGTGATGACGCCGATAATCTCGAACCTTCCATTGCCGTTACGTGTCCAATGATATGGGAAGCTGGATCGTCTTACGTGCATCTTCTCATCGAATTTTACATCTTTGGACGTCGATGTGGGTAAAGACTCGAATAAGTTTTTTGCATGTTGCTTGCTCATGGATTTTAACGTGACCCAATCGTCTAAGTCTAGAACATTCAATTCTACACCCGCCTTTTTGTTTTTCGTACCCCTTGTTCTTGAGGTAAGGCGTCAATTTCGCTTCCAAGGCCATCAAGGTGGTACGGCTTCTTATTGGTCATCTTTTTGACGTTGCTGATCAGTTAGGCCGGGTTTACTTTCTATATACTTTAGATGTATTTCTTTAACTTCGGCGTAGATACGAATAAACTCGTCGTGCAATGCTGCAACTTGCAATTTCTTCAATCTGATGGTTCCCGTCTTGTGATCTTCCATTGCTTTTCTGAGCTGTGTCGTTAACTTCGCGTGGGTCGCCTTTCTATTCCCTCGCTTGTTCTTAAGATCGTTTTCAGGGAGTAGGGGCCTCTCTTTCTTCTGCCTTTCCGGTTTCGATGCGCCTACCGTTGGGTAACGGCCGTCCATATCCATATTTTCGGCTTTGGGTACGGCTTCACTCATGACGTAGAAACGTTCTTACAGGCTGAATACCCGACAAATTTACAAATCTAGCGAGCTTTTACAAAAGAGAACGACTAAGGCACGTGTTCGTCCCATCCCGGGTTTTAGCACCATTTGTTTTAAACTCCTCGTGCGGGAAGTACAACAGAGAGATGATAGTGATGAGGAGATGAAAATGAATGGAAGATGATAGAAATGATAGAAATAGTACGACGATAAACTTTATTTCTTGATCGAAATGTTGATAGGAACTTCAAAAGAACTCGGCTGGATTTTGAGGATCTAAGCTCAATTACAAAGGGGGAACTTAACTCCTGACGCTACTGATTGACCTACTGATAAAACAAAAACTGAAAACACAGTTGGCCTTTGTAACATCAAGGCCAGGGCCACTTGCTACGTTAAACAAAAAACATTTCATATCAAAGTAGGAAGGCTCTCGCTCCCTACAGCCCTTCCTGCGAGGGCAGCACCGTAGGTGACACAGTCGCTCTTTCAATGGGCAGCTGCTCTGGACAAGACCCAACGTGCCTTGACTCGAATGGACAGTACGAAATAATTTTTTTTCCGCTGAACTGTACCTCAGTTTATGAACCACTTGACCAGAGTATAGCATACACAAATAAAAATAAATAAGCAAATAATATATACAGCGTGTAAAATAATATACAGTACTTAAGTTATACAGTACACAAAGTTTCCGGACAGTTGAGAGAATATTATGGAAAAACCGTTTTTGGAAAAATCGCAAAAATACAGTAATCGTCTGACGTAGATGATTCTAAGAATTAAATTGTTCGTAAAACTAAGTTCTGTGTAGGTTTTATGTGAATCTTTATTCATGATTAGGGCCCCTTTAAGTTGGATGATTACTTTTCTGGACAGTCGATAGGGCCAGTAATAAATGGGGCTACTGTGGCACTCCTGTACGGGATGATAAATAGGGGATAAGTGCGCATTAGGGCTTAAAAAAAGAACGTCGTTTGTAGTATAATCCAATATTTGATTTTGCATATCATGTCCTATGTAAAGTCACACTAACACCGAGTAAAATACGGTAAACTATTATTCCTAGAAAATTTCCGCTATGTTCGCATTCACGCAGTTTTTGATTTTCCAAAACTTGTACAACTTGTACAATAAATTAGCATTTGATCAATTGGTAATCGGTCATCCTCGTCGTAGAATCCTCTTCGTGGTGAAGAAGTGTAGGACTTGTTAAAACATTAAGTTATTATATTAACTTCCACTATTCATTCTAATCTTCTAACATCTCATAATTCGTCCTCCTTCTGGAATATTAAAAGTTCCCCCAGTTCGTCATACCACTTGCTTCAATGGATGGTGACATACATATGCAGCATTGGACGCGGAATTCTAGTTTCATAGCGAACAACATTACCTCTGCTATACGCCTTTATATTCATAGACCGTCAAAGTTTGAGTAATTAATGAATAGGTGATAGGTAGCTCTGAGTTCGGATATCTAGTAAGAACCATTGAGTTATAGAACCACACACAGGCTGGTTATATAACTGGACCGGCACTGTACAATAATCTGTAATTAGAAATACAGAGACGCAGTGCTGTTCCCCATTTTTGGGCTACTCCGCAAGTGCTCTTTCAGTGCTACTTTATGCTATAACTTTGCCGTCCGAACATCCAGGAGACCTTATTGTAGCCAACAGGTAAAGCCAAGGTCCTACGTGGGATTTAACAGTGACTAGACGTAAATTCGTGCTCTCTAAATTTGTGTGAAATTTAACTTAAACTTAAGGCAACCGTGTTGTATTTCTAAAGCACTCATAAAGACAGGATAGAAGAGATAAATAGAGGTAAGCACATATACCAACCAAGACACGTGACCCAGCAGGGTGTCAAGCTTGCCTCCCTGGAAGAGGAGGTCACATACATCAGCCATTACTCGCGCAATTATTCTACCTGTTGAAATTTCAATAAAGAACCCTCCTACAATGAAATGTCTTACAGCGACACAGACGACTGGGTCAACCATCAACCAATCTGGAAAACCAACAACTTACTAATAAAGAAAGATGGAAGCTTAGTGCTGTACCCAATAAGCAGGGGAACAAAGTGAAATGCATCCCCAACGTTCCTCGTAATAAACCGACAACAGTAATAGAAAAAATGCAACACAACCAAGGAGTTATCTGAATTGAAAGAATCTATAAAAGACTGAAAATGAACACCAGGAATCCTCATCCACCGTTCTCCTTACTTTCAGAGTTTCCTGACTTTGAGTCCTACAAGTCTCAATCAAGATGCAAAAAGTGTGGTATTCATCTTAGAGAGACAAAGTGCATGAACGGGAACCAATGTATCAACTGTGGAGCCTCAGAGCATGAAACATGGTCTCCGACTTGTCCTTCATACAAACGGAAAATCAAAGCGATCATTAAAGCAAGAGAACTCAAACATATCATTCAGAGCGGCGAAACTAATACAATCCAATCCCATCCAATCTCATCCAATCCAAAACCAAACGAACATTCATACACCCAATCCATACATTTGAAACTGTAACATAAAATTGACGCGTTCGAGAGAAAACTACAAAAACTTGAAGGTGAAATGGTCGACGTGAAAGTCGAAACACACTAATTAAGGCAGATTGAAAGTGATGTTAAGAAAAATTAATCAAGCCTCGAAGAAATCCAAAAAGAAATCCTGTGGAGCTTCATGAAAAAAGCGCCAGAGAAAGACAAACACTGTCTTCAAGCCAAAGCAACATGTACCTAGAAGAACCTGGATATGAGGAACAGGATTGAAATGCTCTCTATTTTGATGTCACGTAACTAGTCGGATGTCGGTGGTAGAAAATTAGATTAAGCGGATTAGCTGTGACATACTCTTTGGCTGGCTGTGACGCACTTTATTACCTACCAGTCTCCTCGATATAGCAACAACGCTATCTGGTGGTTGTTTCAACATTACTAGGATGAAGTGAGACAAGCACTCCACACAAACAATCCCAAAACCACAAGTATCAAAGCAACACAATCCCCTAACCAGAAATCTATCCATTGCCCAAAAATACCAAATCGAGAAGGCAGCTATTAATTGAGAAGACTGGAAAACTTCCAGAACAAAACAGTGACTGAAACCAAACAAATTGAAAATCGTCCAATGGAACGCACACGGACTGCGAAACACCTAGAGGAGAGTGAGGTGGGCCGGGACAGTGGGTGAAGTGGGACAGCTGTAGGAAAAATAGTAGAAACTGATTTAAAATTTCAAGTAAATTATATGATACTTATATAAATGTGTAAGAAAAAGGTTTTATCGAATATGTGAAAAAAATAAAGAAATTATTTAGAAAATAAAAAATACAACATTTTCTTCGTTACATTTTTTGTTGCGATTTAGTGTTTTTCATTGCAATTATACAAGTAACTAATATTTTATTCACACAGCAATTAGGCTCATCCATTTCTATATCGTTAGCAAAAAAAAAATGCCCTTGAAAATAAATGGATTAAGTTTTTTTAGCAACGAACAATTTCATGGCCAAACAATAGTGAAAAATAACCAAATCCGTATTAAATTTTTACTCGTGTGAAAAATCGACGTTCGTGGGTTATGAGAAACTTACTCAAACGCAAACGAAAAATCAAAGGCAACATTTGGATTGATCGCTCTACCAAAGCGTGCCCGTTGGGACTAACAATAACAACGTTACAAATTATGCTTAAATTAGCTTCTGATGGCTCATTCTCCTTATTTGCTGTGTAACTCCATGATTTGGATTTCAGCACTATATTTTTTGAATATCCAACCTGTCTATTGATTTCTAATCTTGGTTATTTTTCTTCCATATTTTGCCCGCCTTCTCGTTTTGGGGTAATAACACACGTTTGGCTTTTGTACAGTTCTGTAGTTCTTTTTCTTCGATTAAAAGAATGTTCGATGTCGTTCTTTTCGGGCGTATCTGTGAGTATTCGTGGTTTTCCTACACGATTTTTGTATTGCCGAACTCCAGCTGGCGTATGTGCTTTCGGATAAGGTCTAACGTTGACAATTGGCACGAAAGTAGGAATATTACGATCTACAGAATGAGGTATTTCTTGCACCACATCCGTCACTAAAAGAGATAACAGAATAGAATAGATAGGATATTCGTATGACTTAAAATGTTGTATGATCAAAATTCCTAACCAATTGAACAATTTCCATTTTTTTCGTGAATAGTGATAAGCATCTCGTGGTTTACTAATGGGTCTAGACTGAAATCGACGAATGGCAAATTAGTAAATGGCATTGTATCCAGTTCATTTGCAGAAACAGAAATGTGTTCCTCGTCCGTAACTTATCGAAAACGAAAGATAATAAACATGAGCCTATTTATCAATTTTTTTGTAACAATAGTTAAATTCTAATTACCTGTGTGGTCGCGATTAGTCACTAATGATGGCGCAAAGTGTCTTCTGATATGGCGAACCTGTTGAAGGGTCGTTTCCTGTTGCTTGAAAACCTGATATGATATTTGCGGTTTTAAAGCCAGTATACGGTTGTTTGGTAAGTTCAGCAATTTCTTGAACAGTAATCCTTTTCCCTGGATTTAGTTGCAGCCACTCTTTCCCAGACAACACCCGGGTTTCCGGGATAAAAACTGTCTTCTCGAAAACATAATATAGCACCGAAAAAAGACAGCTTTATCAGGCCCAAAATGGTTCTTTGCCAAAACGTGCAGTCCGAAGCGCAAGAAAAGAAACGTCATCGCATTTTGCAACGAGTCAACTTGCGACATTCGAAAAAAATGCACATGAATCTGACTACAACTATAGCAGTGCATTCGTCTGTTAGTGAAACTCATGATTATTCAGTAATGAATAAAACTTCGAACCCCAAACGGAAAGTGTACAGGTAATAGAAAATGGTTACGAAAGCGACGTGATGCCGCTTGACAGTTCCTTTGATGAATACGAAATTTCAAGTGACGATAATTCTACGCCTGATAAACATGGCCTGTTTTCTGGGGTTAAGTTTGACATCGAGTATGCAGCCGACGTAGTGACTCCCCAGAAGATTACGGAAAAACTCGCATCCTGGGCAGTGGGGTTTCGTGTTAACAAAATAATATTGATAATCTTTTGACGGAAGGGCTACCTGCTATTACTGCATATGATGAGCTAGGACTACCACAAACATGTAGAATTCCAAAAAAAGCCGCTCATAAAGTAGTAGAACCCGGCCATTATTTTCATTTCGGGCTTGCTCTTGGCATTAGATTTATGTTAAAAAAATACGTTTCGCATTCAAAAATCATGATGAAAGAGTTCCGCTTTATTGAGAATATAGACGGGCTTCCGGCAGCCATGGCCCATTCAGTGTAGATTTTTTGATAGGGAAATGAAGAACTGGCCTCCGTTCATATTTGAACTTTATCATGGGGATAATAAACCGAAAAATGCAAACGATGAGCTTGAAGATTTCGTGAATGAAGTCAATCAACTTCAGCATACCGGTTTTGTCCATAAAGGCAAAATAATAAAAATCTTGGTCCTTGGATTCACCTGTGATACTCCAGCAAATGTCCTGATAAAATGTGTTAAAATTCATACAACCTATGAAAGTTGCCCCAAGTGCGAGGTGTACGGAAAGTGGGCGGGACGCGTTGTACTATTAGAAACATCGGCTCCGCTTCGAACCCATGAAGATTTTATTAACAATACTCAAGATGGAAACCATAATGGCACGTCTATTTTAGAAAAATTAGGCATCAACGTGATTACCTCCTTTGCCGTTGATTATATGCACTGTGTGTGCCTTGGCGTTATGCGAAAGCTTTTGTGGCTTTGAATTCGTGAGCCTCCTTTTACTAGGATCGGCCGCCAAAACCTAGATCGAATACGAGCCCTATTGGTAGAGATTGCAAATTTCATTCCTTGTGATTTTGCGAGAAAGCCAAGTTCCTTAAACGAGTTACCTCGATGGAAAGTGTAAAGCATCTTCCCGTGTGGGAAGATAGACTTTACGGATTAAGACAAATAAATGTAAATTGAACTCGAGGCGTTTTACCCACAATGATGTATGTATTATATCAGCTAAGACATAAGAGTTAAAAAGACAAAGAACAAAGAAGAAGAAGAAGAAGCATTCAAGAAACAAGTTAAAAGAAACAAATATAATTGGGTCTTACCGTGATCACACGTATAGAGAACGAGAAGAAAAACGACACAAGGCGGGCGTGATACGCAACTTCCACGAGAGCGATACACAAACAATAGTTCAAAACAAATGGAACTAGACAGTCGAATCACCGCGAATAATTCTAAGTCTAAACAATTTTACTGGACTGACTCGGCGAATAAAATGTTAAGTAAAAGGCACAAATTCAAGCATAACATTAATAAAGTAATAGAAATGCTTTCAGGCAACTACTCGAATCGGCTACAAGTTCTAGTCTGATCTTCCTCAGATGCTGGGTTAACCACGGAACTTTGCATATTGCAAAGTGGCGTGATTGAGAGGAGCTTGTAGGCTGCACGCGGTTGACCAATTAAAATACGCGTTCAATATGGCGTGATATTGATGACGTATCGCCTGCGTGAATCATCTTGCAGGTGTTCATCTAGGTCACCCGCTCTGTATGTTGCGGTGCAATTAATATGTTCACCCTTGATGAGTAATAAAGACATCGAGAAGAAATATATGTTGAAGATGTCTATTTGGCTTCGTTACAAAAGCAACCGAGCGGCGTCAATTTCTGTTGTACACTGGGCGAGCCGTACAGAAAGAAATTTTCAAAGGGAAGCTTCTTCAAAGATTATATGATAATTTTATGTTACTTCACACTGGGATACAAATCCTGTCTTTGCCGCATTTGTGTTAGGATCCCGCGTTGAACAACTACGCCAATGAGTTGTTAATTACGTTTGTTAAACAGTGCAAAATAATTTACGGCGAATTGATTATGTCATATAACGTACATTGTCTCATTCACTTGGCTGATAAAGTTCTAAAATTTGGACATTTAGACAATTTCAGCTCATTTCCATTCGAAAATAACATGAAAACAATAAAAGGCATGATTGGAAAAAAATGAACATGTCTTATCTCAGGTCGTCCGACGCATCTCCGAAGAAGAAGCAAATGTTATTTCTTCCAGAGAAACAAGCAAAGGAAAAACGGCTTAAAAAACAAACACAGGGACCAGTCTTGAGTGCAGGAGCTGGAAGGCAATTTAGGGTTGTGTATTACAAATCAATGATTTTGAAATGTGATGATGTTAACGGCTATGTTATTCTTCAAGATGAAACGGTTGTAAAAATTTCTAATATCGTTTAATGCAACAATGATATTACAATCATTGGTCAAAAATTTTACAATTGAAGAAAAAATGACTTATTTTCCAATCCATTGCAATCTTCAAAATTTGGTACATAAACAACTTAACAAAGTTAACATTTGTCCCATATTTTTCCATCGTTCCCAACATCAGTTGATAAAAATAGTATACCCATCATATTCGGCATCAAATGTCGTTATCATACTGAAGCAATTTTGGTAAAATAACTTAATATCGGTTAAATTTTTCCATTTAGATTAATTCCGTTTTATGACAGGTACGCTGGGTTTGGGTAATAATCTTCCTTGTTTGAAAATCGTGAAACCAGCGTTACGCGCAAGCAAGAAGCATATTTTTATACATCTGGCAACAAGCGAAAATTATATGACAACAGCAGAGCAATAGGAGGAAACAGAAGTGACCACGCCGGAATTTTGTGAGGCTTTTCCAAAATTGTTTTGCATTATGGCAATTTAATGTTTTTCTATTTGCAGGCGTTTGTGTTTTCATAGTGACGATTTTCACCCTAATTTGCGTTGCACATCACCAGACACGGATCACAAATATGACTGGGAGAAAACGATGCATACCAAATCACACTGCACAGCACGTAAGTAGCTTTTTGTCTGACTTTTTCCATTTTATGTGCAGTTCCTAAGCTATTCCTTTATTGCTTTTTAGTCATTCACCATTGTCAAATTCCGTTTACCTGGCAATGCGTATGAATATGATATTGGCCCTCTTGACTGGATAAGAAAATCAGGTAATAGCAGTACGTGTTATTGGCCTGGTAAGGATGAAGCTCGAAATGGAAAACATTTGATAAATCTAATCACCAAGAATGCAGTGGTGGATAAAGAGAAATGGTCGTTCTTCACCATTACAATCATTGCCAAATTTGGTGATACGTAACAGCTATTATATGTTAAAGCTAATATAACTAAAACCGTAATGTTTTGATTTCGCAGACACATACAAAAGGGCCCACGACAAACTGAAAAACGTTATTGCTGGTGAGACGGTTTTCAGCACCGACAAGAAAAGGGGAAAGGGTGGCAGAAATGAAGCAAAAAAACGCAAATCGGCTGCTGCAACATCCACCTGCATTTCCGTTGGTGCTACTGTGACATCGACTCCTGTTCCCGGTGCTAATGCTTCTCTGACCGATGACGGTTCTGGTTCTACTGCTTCAGCATTTGCCAGTGAATATATTTTACCGCCGTCTCCGAGCCCTGCCGCAGAAGAAGCTTTAAATGATGACTGGCTCAATGGAGTATCGTCAGATGCGAAATTACGGGGCTCCCAGAATTACTTACGTCTGACGACGATCATGTTGGAACCGAAGATAAAGAGAATTCTGTGGACGCTACCAGGTATTCCGCTAGCTCCTGCATTTCAACCTCTTCAGAGGCCAATTATTCTTCATTTGTCGTACGTAAAAAATCTGCGCCACCAGGTAATAATTTAATACATTGCCATTTTGATGGTTAATATAGTAATTTCATTTAAATTGCAGCTGTGCCTGTGGATCCCATGGAACTGTCTCAGACCGTTCCTTGTGATTCTAAACTGTACTGTAAACTAAGTTCCGAATTCTCCGCGACCAAGAACAAATTAAAGCTACCCAAGGGGACATGCAAAACACACTGTCCGTTATTATGAATAATATCATTCCCACTGATTCTGAACAAATGGGAATTAAAAATGACGTTAATTTGTCAGTGAAGTCTCTGGCGTCCTTCGATCATTTGAATCTTACTATCCGACATAATAAAACTAAAAGTTTGAAATTGGTAAGTAATAATTTACATTGATTTATTTAAATTTGCAGCATTGTAGCATTCAACGATTCATTGGAATTCATTTGCAGAAGTCGTACTTAATTGGTTTGGGAGGCACGGAGCATCGTATTTTTGGAAAAGTACGCCACAAACTAGTGAAATGTAGCGTGGCATCGCAGTTTTGTTTTAAAGGACAAAATGGGGAGAAAATGTGTTTTTGTTCAACTGCCATTGCAGCATTAGTTATCGGTATCAGCTGTAATATGTCAAATATTTATTTTAGTTTGATTCTCGTAATGTACGACTTACTGAACAACAAAATTGCAGTAAAAATTGGAAGATGGCTCAAGGCAGCTACATAAAAAATCGGCATTGACGACTACATTGACCGTGAAGATGATTATTCGTCTTTGGGAAACTAAGATCCATCCCATATGTGACCACGTTGCTACACAGCGTTTTCAGTTCTTATACAGTAGTTATTTATTGTAAATTCCATTGACGCTCCCTCTATGTTCTGTTATTCCCGTATTGTTCTGTTGGTCACGTAAGCAATAATCCAGTGATTGTATCCAAACAAACAAGAATTTCGTTTTGTATTTCGATTGTTCATCTATTCTTTTATTGCGAAATGCGTCAAAAAATCAATCAAACAAGAAATGGTCTATTATTGTTCCATAATAAACCCTGTTTGGGACCACAAATACCGGAAAAAGACGTTTATTAGCCCAACCAAGAGACGTCTTTAGGCGCACGTCACCGTAAAAAAAACTTACAAAAGCCCTCTTTCATCAAACCATTCTGGAACGTTTTTAATACGGTAGGCACAGTACCGTTGACTAGGACAAAAGACGTCTTAAAGACGGAACTGTGTTGTCTGGGTTTGTGACTTACTTTTAAGCCGATGGCTCTGGCCTTCAAACTTGTCAATATTTCACATAGGTGTTACATTTACACGCAGAATATTTATTTTCGTTGGGACATCTAATTCTAAACGACCTTGCTTCTTCGTATAAATGTTGCCCCTTTTCCAGATTGTCAGTCAGTCTACTTTTAACTTTCAGTCAGTCAGCTTTCAGTTACCATCTCCGACAGTCCACTTCCAAGTTTCATCTCTCTCAGTCTGTCTCAGTAAGTCTCCTTTCGGCTTATTAATTGGTCTTTGTAAAATACTCGAACATCCGTGCAACAATTCAGTTCATGATCACTTTCTCATTCTCCAACAATTAAAAGTATAGAACAGATCTTTCGAACCTTACACAGTCGTCAATCTCTGACGAATCTTAAAAATAATTTTGAATAAAAATTTGTTCCACGATCAGGGAGAATGGCTTTCGGCATCCCATGACGTACAATAATAGTTTTATTTACACACTCAGCTGTCGTTTGTGCAGTTTGATCCTTCAAAGCGACAGCTTCTATCCATATGGTAAAATAATCAGTAATAACTAAAAAAACTATTTCCGTTAGGCGAAACTGGTGTAATAGGCCTTAAGAAGTCCATTCCAATACTTGAATAGGCGCTTTGGCAACTTCGTGAGGGTGCAAAAATGTGGACTCTATATGCTCTTTATATTGACGAAATGTTAGCTATACAACATATTTCGCAAGCTTGGCTTTATTCTTTAATACCGCTCCTAATATTAGGCCAATAATAATGATTTTTAATTTTTAAATAAGTTTTATAAAAAGCTAAATGTCCTCCCATCGGCGCATCATGTAATTCCTTGAGCACTAGATGGCGAAGCGATACAGGGCAACACAAATTGATACTTTATTTCGCTGCGTTTGCTATTTGAAGAAGGCAGCTCATGCCGATAAAGAGTACCTTCAATGATTTCAAAATAATCAATTTCTTTTACCCAATCAGGCCTAGATTGTCGAAAAATTTCATTCAGCTCTTCTTTCTCTAAATAATTCTTAATAGCTACACAAAGTTCATCTTTTAACTGCTTTTCACAAATAAACTTAATATTTTGTCCAGTCTGAATACCAGCTGGTTTTAAACGTGATAAGCAATCAGCATTTTGGTGAATACGTCCATGCCTATACTTTAATTCATAATTCGTTGAAGCTAATAGTATAGCCCAGCGTCCTAGTCTCCCGTTATTATCTTTCTCACCCTTAAGCCACTGTAATGGACGGTGATCACTAATAATTTCGAAAGGTTTATACAAAAGATAATGTGTAAAATATTTAATCGCATCAATCACTGCTAAAGCTTCTTTTTTTTTGTAGTGGAGTATTTCATCTCAGCTTTCGTTAATTGTCTACTAAAATATGCTATCGGGTGTTCGTGTCCATTTTTGTATCTGCGAAGGTACCACTCCTATTCCATAATCGCATGCGTCTGTGAAAAGTAAAAATTTTTCATTGAAATTGGGGTAAACTAATACTGGGAGCGTAACAAGAAAAGTTCGCATTTTCTCAAAGGCAGCTTGTTCCTGAGTTCCCCAAACAAAATGTTTTCGGCTAAGATCTTTATGCGTTAATCCCGTTAACGTTTTAGCTATTGATCTAAAATTTTGGATACATCTTCTGTAATATCCGGCTAATCCCAAAAATGACCACACTTAGTCTACACAAGAGAGCGTTTTATAATTCACTATCTTATCCATTTTCCCTGGGTCCAGCTTAATTCCCTCGGTGGAAATGACATGGTCTAAATAATTTACCGATCGCTTAATAAACTGGCATTTTTCAGTTTTAATTTTATATTAGCATTTTTTAGTAATTGAAAAATTTCTAATTATTCTTCTGAAAAATTGCTCAGTTTGTCCAAAAGGAATATAATTTCTGGCTGCAGAACCTCCAAATTGGTGATCAACTGTAGTTTCTTTAAGTACGACGCTAGGTTGGCCACCTGTTTCAGGAACGTCCGTTGTGACGCCAGCAACATCTCTTCCAGATGAATTGATGTGTTGCTCACCACTGTGATGATCTCCACGTATATCCCGTCCTCGTCCCTGTCGGTAACGTCCCGTTTCGGAACGAAACCGAATAGTTCCCGCTCTCGTGTTGGCGTGATCTTCTGCAAGTCGATTGTAGATCTGTCCCTGTAGGCAAGTCAGAACCTGTCTCGCGTGTCTCGTGAAACGTTCCCTGAGCTCCGTCACTAGTTCCTCTGTCTGCTTCTTCGTCTTCTTCTTGGTCGGTCCACTGGCTTTCACTTCCAGAATGGATGTCAAATACTTTAGAAGAATCTTCGGTTGTTTCCAATCCGTTTGCGTTGACGGTTCGACTGGGAAGTTCCTCTGGATGTCGTGCATCAACTGGACGAGGTAGTCCCAGATTTATGGGTCGCTCGATTTGAAGCCCTCCTCCCTCTCCTTGAGGCTCCGGATGGCTAGCAGTAAGAACGGTAGTTGGCTTCTCGGTAACTTGAAGATGCTGTCCTCTCTCTTCCTTACTTCTTGAAACAGATGCTGGAGGCCGACGTTGAGCTTGTCTCCCATTGGATGTCTTCTTTTTTTTTTAAGACTCGAAACGGTGTTCGAGGGGTCGTTTGATGGAGAAGAGGTTGTGGAAATGGTTTTCTTGGGTGAAAGATGGGACACTAATTTGGTTGGTAAGGAAGGGGAGTTTCATACAGTCGAGGTGCTAGCGTTTCTTTGGGCTCGAGGTTTTCGGACGTTTGAAAGGTCTACTCCCGTTACCAACTCATACGCAGAATTCGATCTTAACTCTGTTAGCTGGGGATTATCTGGAATTGTTCTGGGCTTCCAAACAGGGGAGACAGATTTCCTAATAGCTTCTGTCGCTCTTTCCGAAGTCTTACAACCCGTAAACGTATCGGATACACCAAGTGTTGAAGTAGAAGATTTCTCAAAATCTATAGATTTGGCTACAGTTTCATCAATTTGTATAACTGGCTCAAGAGGAATTTTAGTAGCTTCTAAGGGAAGCATTACTTTACGTTATTAACCCAAATAATGAATAAAAGAATTCGGGAGTGACCTCACGGTGGTTGCTGTGGTAATCTACAACCTTCAAACTTCAAGATCCAGCCGTTTGACTGTAACCCGAAAAATTACGCTTGAATCAAGGCCAAGTTTCAAGCCTTGTATGAAGAGTATGAGGACTTCCAGGTACTCTTTTTCATGTTGGAGGAACTGCTAGCCGAAAAGGTACGCAACGAAAATGGCGAATGTCTGACCGACGGGACAATGTACTCCTTGGTATGAGAGCGTCTGGACGCAGCCTACGGTCGCACGGAGATTATGGATCAGACGTATCTAGTCGACCTTCTACAAGTCCCGTTCTTGAAAAGCCTAGATTCCGCCAGCCTCAAAACTTTCGCAACTGTTTTCATGGGGCAGTAGTCACGCTTTCAAAATCGAAGTATTTGCAAGAGCTGTACAACCGTACCACCTTGATGCCTCTTGAAGTAAACTTGACGCTTTACCTCAAGGATAAGTGGAATGTAAAACGGAAAAAGGCAAGAGTAGAACTGAATCTTCTAGGCTTAGACGACTAGGTGACGTTGAAATCCATGAGCAAGCAGCACGGAAAAAATGTATTCGAGTCTTTACCCACGTCGACGTCCAAAGGTGTAAAGTTCGATGAAAGGAAGCACGTAAAACAACCCAGCATCCCATACAAATCGACCATTCGACGCGTATCGAAGATGGAATGCTTGAAAGTGGTGGTGTCATCATCTTCAGCAACCACGCCTACAAAGGAGTCGATTAACATCGGGGAAGATAGCAGCCGAGAAGGCGGAATGGTGGAAATGCCTTGCGGCAGGGCTCACAATCTTTCAACCTGCACCGTTTTCATGTCTCTCACGCGTACGAAAAGGGCTGAGAAAGAATTCAAGTCCGGAAGATCTCTGTTGTGTTTCACGGGCAAACGCGAACGCAAGGAATGTCCCAGGGATATCAACTGTACCATTGCTGGGTGCACTGGACCCCGACACCGCCCCTTGCTATACTGATCCGAATTCGTCCCATTGAGAAGGTTATCGGATTCACTGCTCCATCAACGCCAACATCGACCACGTTCCTTGGGACCCTGACCCATTTGGAAACGGTAGAATGACGTGTACGTTTCAATATCGTACCGTATTGGAGTTCAAACGTGGGTCGACACTTTTGGGTTTTTGAATACCGGAAGCGACACTACGCTGGTTAGGAGCGACGCAGCAAGAAGGTTAGGATTTGTTGGACGGTCTAAACGCATCATTGTTGTTTCGTATGATGTAGCCACGTCTAACGTTGTGGCATCCGCAGTGAACTTCGTTCTCTCATCTCGGGATTGTACAAACCAGTTTGAAGCCAGGCACGCTTATGCCGTCGACTATTTGAAAGTGACGCCGACTTCGCCGATTGAGCCGACAACAGGACGATTTGACCGTGCTGGTAGGAGTCGACGTCGCAGATGCCCATAATCATATATGACTGGGCCCCATCGCCTTCAAGACGTCGTTTGGTTGGTGTTTGTGCGGCCAAACGGGCAAGCCACGGGATGGACACCCGTTCGTCGCTCATCTGTTAACTGTTAAGTTCCGAAGACCAAAACGAGTTGGTCAAGAAATTTTGGCAAATCGAGGGCAAAGACGTGGATGTAGATCAGCCCTTTCTGTCTGAAGACGATCTACGCGAAAAACTTATCCTCGAATCCTCAGTAAAAAACATTGGAAATCGGTATCAAGTTCGTTTAATGTGGAGTCAACGACATAAACCTTCCGAAAAATCAGTCGTAGGCATTGAAGAGGCTCTACGCTCTTGAACGCCGCTTTCATCGAGACGTTGACTACGCCCAAAAATAAAATGCAGTGGTAAAAGAGTACATCGGCCTAAGACACGCCAGACTCCTCACGATTCAAGAGGCGTGGACGGAGACGAAGAAGACGTGGTATCTACCGCATCACGGGGTCGTGAGCCCGTCTAGCTCATCGACGGAAGTTCGAGTCGTATATTATGAAGCTGCAGAGTTTGGTGGACCATCGATAAATCAAAACTTTGCTTCCGCCAAAATCTTATACCAGTTGGAGCGGACATCGAGAAGATGTTCCACCAGGGGAAAGTTCATGAATACGACCAGGCAGCCTTCCGATTTGTCTGCCGGACGACTGGCAGTGGTTCAGCTCCGTTGACGTACCAGATGACCGTTCGCGTATTTGGAGCGGTATCATCTCCAACGACCTGCATCTTCGCCCTCAACAAAACGGCCGATGATCATTGCGACCAGTTTCCAGTTGTAGCTGACAGTGTTCGACGGAGGTTTTACATCGACAACTACCTCGAATCTTACGATTCCGAAGACGAGGCAGTCAAACGGTCCCGCAAAATGAAAGCCCTTCTCAAATTAGGCGGTTTTAACTTAAGGGAATGGACATCATCATCGAGGGCGGTGATAGCAGCGTTACGAGAATCCGGCCTCGCAAACACCAACTCTGGTTCTAGACTTGGAAAGACTACCCATCGAAAGGACATTCGGGGTGATGTGGGACAGCGAGAGGGATATGCTGACGTTCAAGATTCAAAAGCCGCCGAACAACGAGACCCTCAACAAGAGAGCCTTCTTAAACATTATCTCTAGTGTCTACGACCCGCTGGGCTCGTAGCACCTGTTGTCTTCCCCATGAAGTTTTTGCTCCAAGACATCTGACCAAATGAGAAACGGATTTGTTGGGCCGGCGCGTTACCTGAACCACTGGGCCAACGTTTCTACTGTTGGTATGCTCACCTCGAAAATTTGGAGTTTCTTTTGATCCCGAGATGTTTCCGATTCCAATATGGACGTTGGACACAACAGCACCTCGATGTCTTTACGGACTCAAGCTCCAAAGGTTCGGAGCCGTAGCTTACTTCCGTGCCGTATTCGAGGACCAGTCGATCAACGTGTCGTTTGTTATGTCAAAAACACACGTTTCACCGATAAAAGGTCTCACGATTCCACGTTTAGAACTGCAAGCGGCAGTAGAAGGTCTCAATACCGCCCTCACGATTTGTCGTTAACTGGGAATCGACCTGCATCAAGTAACATTCCATATAGACTCACAAACGGTCCTGCGATGGATCCATTCGAAGACCTGCCGATTTGAAGTTTTCGTCAAGAACCGCATTGATAATATACCCCGCAACACGAGTCGTCCACAATGGCATCATGTTGCGGGAGACTCCAATTCCGCAGACCTCTGCATCGGAGCATCGATCCAAAGGACGTCAACGAGTTGGTCAACTTCCACAATGGACCTCTGTTCCTGAATCTGGACCCAGCAGATTGGCACGCTTAGGAAGAAATAACGGAGCCAGAAGAACGGGATGTAAGCGTGGTTCGTATCCTGGCGGTCAAAACGGAAGATGAAAACTACGTCATCGATGGATGTGTCACCCGTTTTTCTAGTCTGTTGAAACTCCAACGAGTGTTAGGTTGGAATAAAAGATTTGATAAAAACGCTCGAGCTAAATTACGTTGCGAAAAACCCATGGTCGGATAGCTAATGCCAGAAGAAATGTTAGCGTCGCTGGTAATATGCATCAAACACGTACAGAAATTGGCCTTTGCTGAAGAAATGTACGCCCTTCGCAAGAACCTAGAATTGTCCCTCAATCCAAGCATCGCATTTTCAAACCCTTCTTGGACGAAGTTGGTCAGTCTTGATTAGGTGGCCGTATACTTCATGCGCCAGTAGACTATGCGGCTAAACCCACCCAGCCTTTAACACGAAGGGTATTCTGGGATTATTACACTACAGGACCGAGAGATTGCTGACTAATCTACTTTCACACTATTGAATACTTTCTGGATGCAAAGAGGTAAAATTTGTCATCAATAACTGCTGGCCTTGCAAGAGTATGTCGTCGAAGCCTAGCCCTCCACTGATGGCTTCCCTACCAGTACATCGTTTAACACCTCATCTACCTGCGTTCACGTATACGGGGTTCGACTACTTCGAGCCTTTAACAGTACGAGTTAGTGGAAGAGGTAGACGACATGAAAAACGCTTGGTGAGTCTGTTCACGTGCCTGACGACACGAGCTGTCCACCTGGAAATAGCCAAAGGAATTAGTATGGAGGAGTTTCTACTCTGTTTCTCTCGCTCTATCAGCCTGCGAGGAAAGCCGGAGGCTGTCTATAGTGACAATGGAACAAATTTTGTTGCCGCCGAGCAGGAGCCTTGAAGCTAGACACTTAGAACTTCAGACGGTAATGGCTTGCCAAAAAATAGAGTGCCACTTTTCTCCACCACGGACCTCATTTTAGCGGTGTTTGTAAAAGAATTGTGCAGTCGTGTAAACGGGCAATGAAGACTAGCATTGGCAATTGCCTCGTTACAGACCCTATGTATTACGGACTGTCGTGGTTAAAGTGGCAGCGGCCGTTATCACACCTAAGTACGGATCCAGAAGACGCGGACCACTTAACGCCAAATCACTTCCTATACGGTGGAGCTCAGCCATACTTGTGCTTTCAGCTGGCCAACGTGGGAAATATGAACGATGCTACCAAACAGTTCTTGCAAAGTCATACCATCCACACCACCACCAACACTTCTGGAATAGATGGCTACGTGAATACGTTCCCCACCTGACGGAAAGAAGAAAATGGCAAGAAAATAAACCTAACGTTACCGGGGAGATTTGGTGCTTGTAATATAACCAAACACCTTACGAGGACAGTGGCCGTTGGGCAAAGTGCTCGAAGTTATTCCCAGCCCTACTGACAATGTTATTCGCGCAATGAAAGCTAAGCTCAGTAACCACCCTTGACGATGCATTTGTCCGGTGGCTAAACTATGTATCTTGGTTACGGCAAAAGATCAAGAAGTTTATGCAAAAGAAAGCGGAATCTTCAATAGCGTAAACGCTTTAATTTTGGTAATGAAAAATGGAAATACTGCTTCTACTAGAGCTACAATCAAAAGAGTCAAATCGCAAAATCAAAATTGTAAATGCAACAAGTGCGGTCCTGTAATGTCAATGTGAAATGTAAACAACGTAGAAAATCGCAATTTTAACCCTGGCGGAGGATTCAATAAGTTCAGCGCCAGCTATATTCAAGTTCAAATATAGAGCAAACGGCAAAAGTCAGGTCACTTGCTGTTTAGTACTACGTAAAACTGGAAATCGTTTATCCTACCCTTCTATCAGACAGCATTCAGTTGACCTGACTTCGCCTAGTGAACACGTCTCTTGTGAACTTCTACGTTAAACGTTAGAGCAATGGTTGAATATCCGCCGTTATCAGCAGTATCAGTAAAAGAAAAGTTAAAAGTGAGTAGCGAACGTGAGGAAGAGTGTGTCGCCAATATTAAGGAGACAATTGGAAATATAGTGCGTGCAAAAAAGGAAGCCATTGACAAAGTGTACGCCTATCAGCGGGTCATCCTCCATCTTGATTAAAAGTTGGACAAAATATCACAAGATGTGGTTAACGTGCACGTTCACTTCAAGACCAAGCCAGAGACCCTGATCAGTGGATACATCGGGTCTCTCCTACGTAAGGCTCGAGAGACTGCTCAGTTACCCACGTCTGTCGCCACCCCAGATCGCCCCACGTACATACCTCTTCAAACTCACGTGATCACGTGCCTTCTGAAGTCACATGTCGCGGGAATGAGTTCCTGTAAGAAGAGATTTGCTGACCGCGAGGACTTCATGCACCTCACAAATCAGGACCGTTTGGAGCTTCTCTTCCAGCAGCAACGTTGCTTTGGTTGTTTTGTTTCGACAGCCGTTGCCAGACATACCAAGATCGCAGACTGTCCTCATATCCGACATTGTGCAACACACATGATCATCATCAACTCTTGTGAGACCCAAAAAGGCGTATAAGGAGTTCCCGAACCGTTGAATACACCCCCTTCGTCACTGAAATGGAATTTCACCCTTTGTTTGCACCCTCGCGGGCAGGTCCATAGGGGGGGCGCAGGCCTGCTTGTTTAGTAGGGATTTTTTTAGTTCTTTTTTGTATCAGCTCATTCAGATCAGTGTACACCAAGAAACAGTCGTCTCGATTTTCTCTAGTCAATTGCTTTGTGTCTCCGTTTTTTCCCTATCAGAATTCAGAATAAAGGTCTCGTCATTTTCATCGCAGTCATCTTCCTCATTTTCTTTCATCTGTGGTAAATATCGGTTCCTTTTACTCACTTTATTGTTAGACTAGAACAAACATTAGGACGTACAACTGAGAAACTGAGTTCTTAGCGGCACTTTAGAAAAGGCAGTCAGAGTGAAGTTTTGTTGGCTCGAAAGTTAAGGAGAGACTGAATAGTGTAAAGTTTCAAACCTTGTGTATTGCAGTGGATTGTCGTAACAAGTCCGAATTACATGTTACAAAAATGCAGTATTTATACTACTAACACACATACAAAATGAAGGTAAAATGGGAGGGGACACGTTCACTTTCACTTGTGAAACGCTTGAGGGATGTTGAGGGTGTGGCCGTCTTCGGATAGCCTGTGGGCTCGTTACATTCCTTCCCCTCTTCGATGAGAAGAATTGGTCCTCCAATGTGTGTGTTTCCATCACCGACTATTGTTTTACGGATAATATAAAAAACTTGTTCCTTCACCTGAATTTTTAGCAGAAATTGTTCTCCTTCTTCTTTTTCCGTCACCAACTACAGCTGCTTCTATGAATACTAATGATGACTATGGTTGAATAACTCGTTCCACCTTTGTCTTGATTATTGTATGTTTGTGCTGTTATTATTTGCTACAGCCGTATGTCCACGGTTGTCTTTTATCTTTTTATCTGCTCCATGTAGAAGCAGTAATTCGATCATGTCCAGTCGTTTATATTTCACTGCTTCGTGTAAGGCAGTTGTGCCCGTTTCGTCTTGCTGGTTGACGTCAATTATTCTTTTTGTACAGATTTGTGTAGCCAAGTCTTCGAGTCCATATCTGGCGAGGTAATGCAAGATGGTTCTGCCCTTGCTGGTTGCTATTTTGATGTTTGTTGGTGTCGAAATTAGGCGTGCGCATTCCTCATGTTCGTGTGATATTGCTGTCATTAGCGGGGTTTCTCCGTCTTTATTGCGATTTGTGAACTCGCAGTTGTGGTGTTTTAGTATCCTTACCAGGAATAAGTCGTTATTTTCCGCTGCCATGTGTCCAATTGTGCTGCCTCGATACATTATCTCGGGGTTTGCCCCATAGGCAAGTAGAGCATCAGTTATGTCGTACCTTACTTTTTGTATACTGGTGTGGAGCAGGGTACGTCCTTCCTCGTATCTTTTATTAAGGAATATGGCCATTTTTTGTCGTGGCCAACATCCTAGCGATTCTAATCTTTTTTGGATGCATCTTCTTATAGTTGGTAGTGTAGCTTCCATCATTGATAGACAAAGTTTTCCGTCTTCCAAGTCAATAGTAGCCTGTCGGTGCAGTTGAATCTTCTCTGCTTGTTCTGTTGAAAGGGGTGCTATTGTCTTCATCCGACAGTTCTTGCATGTTTCTGTTTCCCTTTGTTGGTTATTCGGTCTGCTCCGTTTTTTGGGCGGTTCGCATTGGAGGTCGGTGTCACTAACATTTTCCAATTCGGTACCGTGGGGTGGGTCATATTGGAAACCGTTGTCACTGTTATTTTCCAATATAAATTCAGTACTGTAGGTACTATCCAGATCGGGTTCCATTTCACTATAGGCATTTACCTCCTCGGTGTCGTCGTCACTTGATTCACTGATGTCTTTCCTTTTTCTCTCTAGTTCGGAAAAATCGTTTTTCTCGGTTTTGATTCCGTCCCATTCTACATTTTTCACTATCTGCTTGTTCACATCTGCATTTTTAGCACTTTCCTTTTCTTTGTACTCCTGCTGGCTATTCTCACTTTCAGTATCACTAATGTATATTAATTCGTATTCTTTTTCTTCTTGTGGGATGATGGTTACGTCCATTGCGTTATCCTGAGTGATGTTGTTGTTTTCCATTTTCAGAGTAAAGGTTGACTTGTGATGACACTTTTCTTTGTAGAACTTTGTCTGAATTATGTCGTTGAAACACTGGGAAGAGGTTAGTTTTTTGAAAAGTCTTCTTTTGCAGAGTTTTTCATAAATTCTTGTTCCCCTCTTCTTAATTTCAAAACAGGTAGTTTCTTCTATTTTAATGTGTTCCGTCTTCTATTTCGCCGTGGGGCGAATTGATGAATATACCGTTACATTTTGAACTTTCTATTTTCCTTTTTAAGTCATTGTCTTTTCTTATAGGGGTTCTTGCGTCTCTTTTTCTTCGTGCGTTAGTTTCTGTCGTTCTTTGTTACACTACACTGCTTTTTCTCCGGTGATTTTGTTATTGATTTTTTTTTTGTTTGTTTTAGTCGAGGAGAAAAAAAAAATGTTATTTGGGTTTGTAATTTTTGTTTTGTCTATCCCAAAGGTTTTCTATTTTGAATTTTTTATTTCATGTTAGTTTGGAATACAAAATTGTTATTCGGGTTTTGTCTCTACCTTTTGTTTTACTATAAAGTTACGAGTATGGGATATATTTTAAAAATCACCTAAGTGGTCGGAAAAAAAAAAAAATGCTGATAAGTGTGTTATTTTCTGGGAGCTAATTTATTTTGTAATTAATTAAATTTGTCAGGGGTTATGTTTAGTGGCTACTTTTAATTTCAATGACCTTGGGACTTTTACTTTCTGGCTGAATTACTATTGTCTGTTTCTGACATGCAACGGCATAGGTCTTCCCAAACCATGCCATATCCGACGACGTAAGTGCACATGGTGTGTTTTCCTGTACATCGTGTGATTGTGTCAGTTGTTTCGATAGAGGGGTAAATTAATGAATTTGGTGCACTTGGTCGAGGAGGGCGCATTTGACCTTGTCTTTCTGTTGTTAGTTGTGCAGGGGTGGTTGTTCTTAGGAACGGTTGTTCGATTGCTATTTCCGAATGGTAATTTGTTTCTCGTGCCGGTATCATTGATGCGAGTTCGTGTTCTTCCTCTACGCCATCATCGTATCTGGTTGTAAAGTTCCGTTTTCTGCGGATATGTTCTTTTATCTTCGAGATGGGGTTGCAAATAATGAAGATGCGTAAACATACGAGGAATAGTACAAATCCTATCGCTGATAGACCAATTATTTTTAGTTTGTCGAACCATGAGAACATGTTTCCTATTTGATTATCTTGTTGTTCTGACATTACAATGTCTCCAACAGAATTGGAGTTGCCTTCTTGCATTCTGCCAACTAGGTCATTTAGAATATTTAATTGTTCCATTTCCATCGTCTCGTGTGCTGGATGGCTTTTCAGCGCGAAGTCGAAATCGTTAAGATGGAGTTCTTCAAATTCTGAAATGAGGTCTAAATTAGGCATGTGAATGCTAGGTGTCTGGCGTATCCAATCTCCTGTCGTAGAATTGTGTTCCCATGTGTGTGGATTTCCATTTAAATTTACCAAAGGTGTTTTCCAGAAACAATCAGAATATGGATGAATTGACCATCCATCTGTTCCAATCGTACAGTTTTTTCCTTCGTAAGTAAAAAACGGCTGAAATCCACATTTGGTTTCGTTTGCTGATATAAAAATTCTTTTTGCCTCGCATTGTTGAAGTGTCATTGCTTGACCGAAGCCTTGTAGTCTTGTGCAGATTGGTAAACCTACTGCTGCTGCTGCTAAAATTCCGTTGGTTTGGGCTAATATAACTGCTTGTGTTCTTTTGATTGCTGATAGTTGACAATAAACGTCCCGAATTTCTTTTGCCAACTTGTTTTCGTGTTCAGTTTCGATGCTTATCTTATATTGGTCGTGCATTTTACTTATTTCGTATTTAATTTTGTCGTTGAATTCTTCAATGTTTTTGGGTAAATCGGCTTCTAAATTTTCATTGTTTGATGTATCTTCAGCTTTTTGATCCATTGAAATTATCAAAGAATCAGCTAACGGCAAGTTTCGAATACTGCTTTCTTCGATGGCCTGAATTTGAGTTCCTTCTGTTGTAGACGTTGTTCCCGTTAGTGCTAAAGGGGTTACTCCGGCAGTATGTGTTGATGATTGTTGGGTAGTCGAACTTTCGATTACTGTTTTTGTGCTCGGCGTTATTGAGCTTGGCTGGTGCGTCGTTGTTGTCGCTGTTGTTGTGGAACTTGTCGTAGTAGGCGTTGTTGTTTTCTCTGTTGTTGTGGAACTTGTTGTAGTGGCCATTGTTGTTGTTGTCGTAAGTTTTGTAGTTGTAGTGGTTGTTGAAGTTGAAGTTATCTTAGCAGTTGCCGTAGGTCTAGTAGTAGTGGTGGGTTTAGTGCTTGTCGATGTGATTATTGGTTTTGTAGTTGTGGTGGGTTTTGTTGACGTTGATGTCATACTGGGTTTAGTTGTCACTTTCTGTGTTGTGGTGGGTTTGCTAGCTGCTGTGCTTGTAACTGGTTTAATTGTCGTAGTGCTTTTTACTGTTGTTTTTGCTGTTGTTCCCAGTGTGGTTTTTATTGTGGGCTTTGTAGTCGTTGTAACGCTTGTCGTTGTTGTGTGTTTTTCTGTTGTGGGCGTGGCAGGGGGTGTGGCCAAAGTTTTGCTGTTCTCTGATTGGTTGTTATCCTCTCTTTTCATTAGTGGTGGTATGGTTGGGAGTGTTTTCCCGTCCAATGGCTGTTTAGTGTGCAGTGCTATGATGGCTGCCGCTGAGAGAGTCCGTATTTGGTGTGGGTTGCGATATTCAAAGTTAAAGTGCTGTTTTTGGCTGGAGCTGTGACAATGCCCCAGGGTCACCCGTCCTACTCTCTGTGTGAGACACTTCCTGTCTGATGAGGGTGAATGTAGTCCAGTTCTATCTGTTGCCATGAGCTGTCCTGTGTGCTCAAATGTGCCCCAGATTGAGCTGGTGCTAGCGCACTCTTGAAGTACTAGCATTGTCGTATTGGCTTTGATACAGGTGTTTGTGTTGAACGGTCTGATGGTGAAATCAGATGTATATTCGAAAGCTTGTCCTCGTTCTGCTGCTTTGCTACAGTTGGCTACCATTGTTTGTGATTGTACTAATGGATCGTTGCTGTTAATTAGTTTTCTTAGTTCTTCTTGACATTGCGGCCACTCTTTGTCGCATTCTTCTAATGTCATTTGCTTGTTTACTCCATGGTGTGTTAGACATTTTTCGTTTGGTGTTTTTCCGTTTTTCAATAGGCCCCAGGCAATCATATCCCAGATTATATTTCCGCTACCGTGATTAGTTTTTAAAATTCCTCCAAATAGCGGCGAATTAATCGTGGTTGTGATTGCCTTCCGTTGTTCTTGTTGAATTTCCTGCATTTCTGCTAAAGTTGTGTCTGGGAAATTTTCTATGATGTCTGGATTGGTGTTGACAGTTTCAAAGATCCATTTTTGTGTGACGCTGTTCTTATCATCTCTGCATTCTGTCAATATGATAGCTTGGTATGTTCCTAGTGTAATACAGAGATACGATTCTTGTGAAATTAATTGATGATTTTGTTGATCTAGAATCCACCGTGTTGAAAATTCTGAGCATTTAGCAACAATTAGTCGGCCTGCTTCTCCTTCCGTGATACAGATATTACTGTTCTGGATTCTTATTGTTTGGTCAACGATGTATTCGAATTCTGATCCTTGAGGAAGTGGATCATCGTCTTTGAGACGAAAGTGGGCGGTTAACTGAGTGTTTTCGTCGGGTTTGTATATTATGTATATAGTGGCGTTGTAATTTACACTCCGGTCCTTCTCGTTGATCCTGATTGCCTGTTGATATCCCATTCTTATTGGTCCCCAGGCGTACGAAATGCTGTACAGACGTTTTCCTGAGTCTTCCGAGGGGGCGTTGAGCAAGAATGTAACTTCCTGTTGAATGGATCGTTTCCGCTTGGTTAACTGGAGTTCCCTGTAGTCCTTGCATACCGATGTATCTATGTGAGTATTTTGTATACATGTATGTATAGTTGTTTTGAACATCTCGTACAATTTTCTCGTTGTTTCGGTTGGAAAGATTAGGTATGTGAGCGGTACGCCCACAACTTTGTAACCTTGTGGTGTTATGTCCCGATCTGGTTTGTTGAAGAATGAAATCTCGATCTGTCGATTGGTGTCGTAAAGACGGCTGGTGTTTTCGCGTTCCGGTATTCTCGGAAGTTCCAGATAACCGCTTCCTTTGATCAAGGTTTGAGAATATGAATTATTTGTTGTCCTATCTCCCCATACTATTGTGTTTTGATTTTGGATGAAGTGTCCTTCTTGCTGGGTAGTATTTAATGGTCCAAATGGGCTCTCGATTGGGTCGTCTTGTTTTTCCTGCCGTAAGGTGATTTTTTCTGCAACACAGTTGAGGGTGTGATATGTTTTTATGGCATACCATTGCCCTTCGCCTGTCGGGGTGGCTGTGAAACTCAGACCCGCTGGTCCGGTCTGCATGTTATTATCGCCACATTTCTTGTCGTTCACCATTCTCCAGCATTCCAGTGGGGAAATTAGTTTAGTTTCTTGTGAATATATGGTGTCGAAAGATCCGATCCAGAATGACCCAGTTATTTTCTTCGTTTTTATCCATTGCTTGCAGGTCCAGCCTTTCCAAGAGGCTGCTGGTTTTTGTGTTGTTTTTAAAGTGTACAACGTAGGTATTCTGGGTAAGTGAGCTGTATCTGATTCTTTGTTATTGCAGTAATAGGGTGCCTCTATATCTAAAATTCCTCTGGTCTTTACGTTCTGGCAGTCGCATACGGTTGAATAGATGGGATATGTGGATGGAATGATGGTGAGTAATTGGATGAGTGATAGTATCAGTTCCATCTGCGAAAAGAAAATTTGGACGTTTTAGAATCTCGAGACTTCGTTGCGTTGCCGTAAGTTGTATCGTGGATTCGTCATTCTAGTGTGTGCAGGATTAATTGGTATAGGACCGGGGAGATTTGGTGCGATGATTTTACAATTTTCCGTTTCTGCTGCATGATGATGCCGATGCCAACACGCTCTACGGACAGGTATTCTTTTGTTGTTGATGAAGTTGTTTCTTGGTCTGCCTGGTCCTCGTCGCACTGTTTCACTTCCTGGTTGTTGTGGAACACTAGATAATTCTTCTGTTTCTTGGTTTGCCGGGACGTAGAGTTTTAGGCGGTTGACGTGTACCACTGATTTTAGTTTTTCATTGCTCGCGTGTTGAATCTCATAAGTGAGATTTGAGAAATTTCTGATGATTTTGAATGGTCCATTCCACCTGTTGATGAATTTTCCGGCAGTTGGTGGAGCTTTCAGTAGCACAAAGTCACCAATGTTATATTTGATCGCTTGTGTTCCTTTGTCGTAGTATCTTTTTTGTTTTGTCTGTGCCCGAAATAGGTGTTCCTTCGCTAGTTGCTGAGCCTTCTTCCATTGGTGTGAGTACATTACACTGGTATCCTCGTATGTTTCGTATCGCCTGTCTATTTTGATGTCGTTTGGGAGCACTGGTTGTCTCCCGAAGAATAGAAAGAATGGGTTTTGTTGCAGTGTTGATTGCTTCGCTGTGTTGTAAGCAAATGTGACAAATGGTAGATATTTGTCCCAATTTTCTGGTTCATCCGTTACGTAGCAAGCCAACATGTCACATAGGGTTCTGTTAAATCGTTCTACTAATCCGTCTGTCTGGGGATGGTATGCTGTTGTTCTGATTTGTTTGATTTTAAATAATTTGCAAATATCTTGGATTAAGCTCGACAGGAAATTAGTTCCTTGATCTGTTAGTACTACTTCGGGGGATCCATATTTTGTATAAATATCATTAACCAGTATTGTAGCAATTGTTTGGGCAGTTTGATCTCTCATTGGAACCGTGAAGACGAAACGACTGGCATAATCTGATAGGACTAAAATATACTTATGTCCCTTTGCGCTTTCTTGAACGGGACCCACAATATCCATCGCAAGTCTTTCCCACACCCTTTCGGCTGGGGGCATAGGTTGCAATGGTGCTTTACTTCCTCCCACAGCCTTGCGTTTTGCGCATTTAAGGCAATTTTTGATGTGTTCTGTTACGTTTTGTCGCATGTATGGGAAGAAGTATTGTTCTCTAAGTCTGGCTATTGTTTTTTCGATTCCTAAATGCCCTGCCATCATGTGATCATGATTTGCTCGTAAAATTCCGTCGATTAACGGTACAGGGACTACTAATTTTCCTTGTCTATCTGTTAATAGACCCTTTTCATTGATTATAAAGTTGCTTGAGAATTTTTTATTTCTATTTTTCTGGCTATCTTCTTGTATTTCCATCATTAGTTTTTGACAATATTTATCTGCTTGCTGTAATTCTATCCATCTGTCTTCTTTCTCAGACCTTTTACTTTCACTTCCAATTTCTCTTTCAAAACCTACGCTCTTCCTTTGACTTTCCCTCTCAAAACTTTCGTTTTCTTTTTGAATACTTTCGTTTTCTTTCTCCAGCTGTTCTTGTTTCTTTAATCTTTCAATCCTTAGTTTTTCTTTTAGATTTTCACCTTCTTTTCGAATATTTTCTAGCTCTCTTATGACAGTTCCTCTTTCCATTGCCCTTGTTTCTACTCGTGCTATTGGCACTATGGGAATACGGCTTAGGGTGTCTGCATTTTGGTGCGACTTCCCAGGCCGGTACCCAATGACGATGTCGAATTCTTGTATTTTTAGTGCCCATCTAGCTAATCTTCCTGCGGGTTCTGTCTTGCTCATTAACCATTCTAAAGGTCTATGGTCTGTAAATACGGTGAATCTGCGTCCGTATAGATACGTTCTAAATACGTCAATTGCGTGGATGATGGCGTAAGCCTCTTTCTCTGTGGTTGACCACTTGGCTTCGCGGTCGTTCAGATGTTTAGAGCTATACGCTATGACGACTTCCGCGCCGTCTGATTCACGGGGTTCCTGTACGTCGGACTCCGCTGAATCCGCTGATTGAGGTAGAGTTTGCATCTGAGCCAAGACTGCTCCTATACCGTATCCTGAGGCATCTGTGTAGATGATAAATTCGCGCGTGAAATCTGGATACCCTAGGATAGGTCTAGTTATGAGACAGTTCTTGATACAATCAAAGGCGTCCCTTTGTTCCTCTCCCCATTTCCACTCGGCTGATTTTCTCGTTAGCGCTGTCAGTGGGTGGGCTTTATCAGCAAAAGCCCTGATGAACTTTCTGTAATAGCTAGCCAAACCTAGAAATGAGCTTAATTCTTTCACGTTTTTGGGAGCTGGGTATTTGATGATTGCTTCTAACTTTTTTGTACTCGGTGTTATTCCTTTTTTCGAAACAATATATCCTAAATAGTCTAATTCTTCTTTGAAAAATTCGCATTTCTTTCTTTTTAATTTTAGTCCTGCGTCTTTAAGAAGTTTAAACACTGCTTCTAGATGTATCACATGTTCAGCAATATCATTACTGAACACTATGATGTCATCCAGGTAAACCAATGCGAACCTGAACAATACTGATTTCAATATGTTGTTCATTGCTCGTTGAAAAGTGCTTGGTGCATTTGTTAGTCCAAATGGCATTCTATTAAATTCGTATTGTCCAAGTTCACAAATGAAGGCGGTTTTGTGTTTGTCGTTTTCTTCTATCTCGATCTGCCAGTAGCCACTTAGTAAGTCCAATGTTGAGAAGTAAACTGATCCGCTCAATGCATCAATTGTGTCGTCGATTCTTGGTAATGGGTATTTGTCTTTTACGGTTATTTTGTTAAGTGCCCTATAATCAATACACATACGCATTTCTCCATCTTTTTTGGGAACCATTACAATTGCTGCTGCAAATGGGCTGTGACTTTCTCTAATAATATTGTTATTTACCATTACTTCAATCTTTGTTTTGACAATTAGTTTTAATGCTTCTGGTGTTCTACGCAATCGTTGAGTAATTGGGGCGTTGTATCCTATGTTAATGGAATGTTTTACATCAGTTGCTAGACCCAAATCTGATTCTTTTTCTGCAAATAGAGTTTCGTGTTTCTTCAATAGATTTTCAATTTTAATGCGTATCTCGTCGGAGATGTTAGTCGTTTCACTCTCTTGGGTTTGTCCAATTCGCTTAGATTTCTTGTTAATTTCTGATTGGGAGAAAGATTCTAGGCTGCGATAATCTGCTACTGTCAGATCGTTGTTGTAGTTACTATCTGACGAACGGTCTGGGAGGAGTGGAATATTAATACCTGTCTTGCCAAAAGTTATGCTATATACTGGGAGTGTGTATTTACCAAAGCTATGTTCTTTTCCGGAATGATCGTAATTGATCTGCCTGTTTTTAGTATTAATTTTTACATTGTTGCTCGATAAGAAGTCTAATCCTAATATGCAAGTTTCGTTCAAGTTTTCCATAATAAAGAAATCATGCTTAATGACGTGATTGGTGTTAATGGTGATTGAAAACCCATATTTCCCTTTCGATTTTAGTATTTCTCCTGACACCGTTCTAAATATTGGCGAAGGGGAGTCTTTAACATGTTTAAGTTCTTCATACTCCTTTAGATTAAAAAATATGCTGTCAGAAACTAAACTGGCTGCTGCTCCTGTGTCTACTAAAGCCTTAATTTCTTTTCCAAAAATTCTTACTGGTATACGGATTAGTTTGGGTATCGCTATTTCTAAATTTTGTGTTAAAGGGTTGGTTGGTAGGGATATTGTGTTTACTGCATTGGACGGTGGTTCGGGTTGTTGATACGTGCCATATCTGTCCAACATTCTCGTGCAATGTGTCCTTTTTTATTGCACTTGTAACAGATAATAATCTTATTTCCAAGAGTGTCGTGGGTGTTCGGCTGGTTTTGTCGTTGCTGCGGGTATTGTCGTGGATAACCTGGGTTTTGGTGATACGCTTGTTGATTGTTGCTCGGTTGAAAGTGTGGTTGATTGTAATGGGTCGGTCCGTTGTTGTATGAAGGTCTCGGTGTTTGTTGATATGAAGGGTAATTGGGTTGTCGATACCCTGGGGAAGTACCTTGTCTTCGTGGTGAAGTATAATTGTTGCGGTATGGGCTGTTCTCCCTGCTTCGGCCGAAATTTCGGTCACTACTGGGGCCTCTGCTATTTGAACTGTCGTCGAATCGAACTCGCGGATTTTGTGATCTGGAGTACCGATCACTTGATCGTGAGGATCTTGGTTCGTATCGATCTGCTGCTGCTACGGTTATATCAGTATCCTGTGCCAAGTTACGGTTTTTATTAGTTTTTTCCAGTTCCTGAATTTTTTGTTTTAAGAATTCAATTTCTGTCTTTTGTTGTGAAAGTTCGTTGTCTTGTTGTTTCTCGTGGTGCGTTATCCCTGCTATCACCGCATTTATTTCCTTATCTTCTGCAGTTTCCTTGCTATATAGGATACCTTCGGATATGATTAATTGTTTACAAAGCTGATCAAAATCTTCAGGGTCTTCGGGCATTCGAAAATAGAGCTCTGCTCTGAATTTTGGTAAAATGCCTTGCATCAGAATTTTGATTTTGGTATAATCTCTCATTCTTTTGACTGTGTTTATGAGTCGACCTTCAACTATGGTCTGGTTTTGGTCAGATTTTTCTTCTTTGCCTTCAATGGACTCGTAGAGACTGTTGATTCTTGAAATAAAGGCTTTGCATTTCTCTTCAGGTTTTTGTTTTAGCGTGGATAACTTTTTTCTTTGTGCTGCTAAGTCGTATGCATCCTGGAATCTTGCAATAATGGCAGTTTTCCATTCGTCATAACTTAATTCGTCACCTTGCTCTTCCACGTAGTTTCCATGCCATTCTAAGGCATCGCCTTTTAGTCTGTCAGAGAAGAATCGTATTTTTTGGTTGTCGTCCCAGTCGTTGTTGCGTGCGACATGTTCGGCGTCCTTCAGCCATTCTGTTATTAGTTTATCAGTACTTTTCCCTTTGAAGATTGGAATTGACTTTTTGTCTTCTCTGGAAAATAATTCTCCTAATGCTTTTACAATTGGTTGGGTTGTGGATGTATCAAGGCTATCGGTATCTGTTGTGTCGCGGTCAATTCTTGAAGCTTCTTTGTGTGAAAGTCCCATTTCGATTTTGTTTTTGAGAGTTTGGTACTTTCGCTCTAGTTGAAGAAGGTTGTCGTTTTGGATCTCGATTTGGTTCTGTAGGTCGTTGTTGAGTTGCTGTAGTTTTTCAACTTGTTCAGATTCTAACTCGAAGTGAAGGGATTTGTCTCCTTCTGTTATTGAGGTTAGGTCGTTTATCTCACTTACTAATTTCGTTATCTCTCCTGGTTCGTTGGAGTTGTCTAAGTCTTCGGTTTCAGCGAATGTTACCTGTTGCTTTCTATATTCTCTTATCCTGTTTTCCAGATACTTAATCTTTTCTTCTTGGTTTATTGTCTGCGCGTTGATTTTTTGTAATTCTGTTTTTTATATAAGATTTTTATTCTTTGTAGTAATATCTATCAGACTTCTTCGTAAGGCGACTTTTTCTGTTAAGGTTTTTTCAAGGATCTCTTTTGTTTCTTTTGTTTCTGTCTGAAGTTGTTACGAACATTTTCTCTGTAATCTGCACCGATACTACTTCTTTTTGTAAAATACGGCTGTTTCTTCAAAAAATTCTTCTCATCTTTACCATGTACAATGCTAATTTGCTGTAGTAACTGTCAGGTTTCGGTGTTTAGGATTCCTTTAATAAATTTTGGCTTCTTCTTGGTGTTGTAATAGTTTCTGCTGTTATACCACTTGGTACTTACAACAATCGGTTCTAACAACACTTTATATATGAATATGATTATGCTAATGCGTTGTACGTTATCTTTAATAACTTCTTGCTTTTTCTTGTTGGATTTTTTGCTTTTGTCGTGGTAATCTGATAGGTTTTGTTTTGTTCTACTTCTTGTTCAAATTCTAAGTCCACAAGAAGTTTCAAATGGTCAAAAATTTTCTCTGAGAGTAATTGGGATTTTGGTTGGTTTGTATTAAATGTAAGAATACGAGGTACGCGGTGGAATAGTTCGTCAGCAATGTTCGGATACAAGTATTCTCAGTCTCTGATACAATATGATCAAGCGGCATTCGCTTACCTTTGAT